>NC_086445.1:931722010-932022010 GCF_028390025.1 Pseudophryne corroboree | reverse complement strand
CTTTTCATATGTCGACCTTTCATGTGTCGACCATTTTCATGTGTCGACCATGTGTCCATGTCGACCATGTCAATGTCGACCAATAGTGGTCGACCTAATGACTGTCGACCATAACATGGTCGACCATTCATACCGGAACCGTGCGGGACAGCTACTCACTCATCACGTGAGCAGCAGCCAGTGATTGCTCTGTATCTAATACCTGCAATCTGTGTCTAATTCCCTCTGCAGCTAGCTTACAGTCAGGGCAGTAGAGAGCCTGGCTGGGCCCAGGTACTTTTCAGGGTGTGTGTCCTTATAAGGATGGAGAGGGTGACCTTCTGGTGCCCCGCCGGCTTGCTCTAATCAAATAACTGGAGACGAGACTTGTAATTTTGTGCAAAGAATAAATGGTCACAGCTTTATTTCCACCTAATACCAAAAACACACCATTGCAGGGTAAAAAGGAGAGGAAGCGGTGCATGGCTCTCCCGCTGTTTAGAGAAACGCCTGGGGCGTGCCTTACCGGCAACGGCCACGCCCCCTCCCCGCCTGAGGCGTACCCGGCCCGCCCTTGCGGGCCGACGGACCACGCCCCCTGCGCTGGGGGACCAGCTACCATGCGCATAACACCCTACCACGGCGCGCAACCCGTATGGCCCCTGCCGCATTTAGCTGGAACCAGGCGTACGGCCTACTAATTGGTGACTTATGCGAGGCATTCTGACAATCCCCCCTTACCATGCCTTGTGCACCGCTCCTTCCCCGCAACCCGCTGTGACAAGAAAATACAAACGATTTACACCAAACCATGTTTATTGCGATAAAACAAAACACCGTAATAACTTTTCACAACGTGTCATTTGTAAGCAAGTGATGAAAAAAAAACAAAAAACTGCCTAAGTCCTGCGCTCCCTTGGCCCATACCCCTGTCCTAGCTACTACCAACCCTGTTCCTTGCCAACTCAGGGCGGGTGGGTGGGCTTCCTTTCCTGTGTGGGGAAAATGGAGCTATTAACTCCCTCCCCCCCGGCTGCTGCTTTATCTGCCTCTCCCTCCTCCCCCCCCCCCCCCCCGCCTCTGGGCCGCACCTTTTACTGGCCCAGGGCTCCCTGCAGGTGATGCAAAGGGGAGGGGGTCCTGCCTCCCTGCAGCCAACCCCCCCTCCCCCCGGCGTTCACGCCTTCGGGCCGCCCGGCACCCCTCCTCCTTATCCTGCTGCGGCGCCATTGCTGCCCCCTTCGCCCCTGTAAGGATGGAGAGGGTGACCTTCTGGTGCCCCGCCGGCTTGCTCTAATCAAATAACTGGAGACGAGACTTGTAATTTTGTGCAAAGAATAAATGGTCACAGCTTTATTTCCACCTAATACCAAAAACACACCATTGCAGGGTAAAAAGGAGAGGAAGCGGTGCACGGCTCTCCCGCTGTTTAGAGAAACGCCTAGGGCGTGCCTTACCGGCAACGGCCACGCCCCCTCCCCGCCTGAGGCGTACCCGGCCCGCCCTTGCGGGCCGACGGACCACGCCCCCTGCGCTGGGGGACCAGCTACCATGCGCATAACACCCTACCACGGCGCGCAACCCGTATGGCCCCTGCCGCATTTAGCTGGAACCAGGCGTACGGCCTACTAATTGGTGACTTATGCGAGGCATTCTGACAATCCCCCCTTACCATGCCTTGTGCACCGCTCCTTCCCCGCCACACGAGGTCCCAGCGACCTGCGGACCGAAGCCCCACCCTGCGCTACCACCGCAAACCCTCCAACGCATCCTGCAACGCATTGTTGAAGATATCAAGGCCTATGTCCGACAGGTGCACCCCATCGTGCCTGTAAAAACCCTCACATCTCCCTGCAAGGTCATTGTGGTGTATAACGCTTCCCCCGTTGGCTGTGACCACTTTACCGATGGCCGCATTGACTTTCTTCCTAGCTCTGTCTATTCCGTGCCCTGACCTAGCCCCCCTCCAGGCTAGTCGCGGGATAATTTTTGACCAGACTATGCGCACGTTGCTCCACCGCCCTTTTATCCAGGCAATGTCCTCCCTGGCCTGCCTGATCAGGTCTAGCGACTTTGTTTTCCCAATATCGTTTCCCCCAAGGTGCAACACCAACACGTCGGGCTTTCCCAATGCCCGCTCGGCTTTGAGCCAGGCCTCCCTGGCCTGCTCCCATACCATGCCCCTGTTGCCCAGCCAAAAAACTGCTGCCTCTTCTCGCCTCATCCCCAGCTGGCGCTCGTATGGTCTTTTTGCGGCCCGTGCCGCTGCCCAGAATATGTATGAATGGCCAAAGATCCAACACCGCTGACCTCCAAAATTTTTTGTACCGCCTCGATTGGACAGACTGTTGTGTCCTGGTGCCTGCCCAACTGGACCCATCTTCCCTTCCCTATCTGGTCCGTTTTTGACTTGTGAATTTTGCACAAGACCGCGCCCTGCGAGGCCGCTACGTTTTTTACCAACAGGCCTGTTCCTGTGGCCGTTTTTGACTGCGCTACCAGCTCCCCGACCCTAAATGCTCTGCTAAACGCCATGATAAACGCTGCTTTAAACAGTGTTTCCTCGTACTCTCCGCTACATACTTTCGCCACTATGTGAATAATGCTCTTAAGCCTCTCTATGGTTACTGGCTCCCGGGAGTCCGGTCTCCGTATCTCCGCTCTGGCCCATCCCTTCATCACTGTGCGCACTACGAATGCCTTAGTTAGGTCCTCTTTCCCTAGCAACTTTGAAAAGAAAGATACCCCTGCCAGCCTGGTGTTTGCCACTGCCCTTGATGCTCCCTCCTCCCTACTCTTGCCTAAGAATTCCAACAATTGCTGCAGGGGCGCCTGGCCCTCTGAGCTTACGTTCCCCTGGAACTGCTGCCATTTCTCCCATGCTGCCACGTACGCTTTCCAGGTCTTGGGCGCCAGGGACCTTTCCACCAGCTCGTTCAAACAGGCTCGGCTATCTGCCAAAGATGAGAAGGGCATGTTAAACCTTGGCCCCGCGCGAACGGCGCTGCCGCCCTAAACACCTCCCATTTCTGACGTGACAGCGCGTCCGCGATAACGTTCTCGACTCCTGGCACATGCTTTGCCCTGAATGTGATGTTGTGCCTCAAGCATGCCGCTACCAACCACCTCAGCAACCTAATCACCGGTGCGGACGAGGCAGATTGGCTGTTTATGGCCTGTACCACACCCATATTGTCGCACCAAAACTGTATGAACTTATTCTCTAGCCTGCGGCCCCAAACCTCTACGGCTACCACTATAGGAAACAACTCCAAAGCTGCCAAGTTCTTAGTCAAACCGCTGTCCTTCCACCTTTGCGGCCATTCTTCTGCGCACCACTCTCCCTGCAAGTACGCTCCGGAGCCTATGGCTCCTGCTGCGTCTGTGAACAGCTGCAGTGCATGGTTTGGCGATATCTTGCTCGGCCACATGCGTACCCCGTTAAACTGTTTCAAGAAATCCTGCCATACTAACAAATCTTCCTTCAATTCCCCGCTGATGCGGATGAAGTGATGTTTCTTCCTCACTCCCGCTGTTGCCCTTTCCATACGTCGCTTGAAAATCCGCCCCATAGGGATTACGCGACAAGCAAAATTCAGCGACCCTAGCAATGAATGCAACTGGCCCAAGGTAACTGACTTCGCTTGGGCGCATGCACTGATTTCTCGCTCCAACTTTTCGATTTTTTCTGTTGGCAACCGGCACTCCATCTTCTCTGTGTCGATCTCTATACCTAGGTAAGAGATAACCTGTTTTGGGCCCTCAGTTTTCTCCCCCGCAATGGGGACTCCGAACTCGTTCAGCATCTTTGTGAGCTCTTGCAGCAACTGCGCGCACTGCCCAGACTGAGCTGGGCCTGCCAGCAAGAAATCGTCCAGGTAGTGCGCTACTGCCCTACAGCCTGTCCGTGCTTCCAAGCACCAGTGCAAGAAGGAGCTGAAAATTTCGAATAACGCGCAAGATATTGCGCATCCCATAGGCAAACATTTGTCCACGAAATATTGGCCCTCAAACTGGAAACCCATAAGGTAAAAACTGTCCGGATGCAGGGGGAGTAGCCTGAACGCTGACTCGATGTCCAGCTTCGCCAACAAGGCCCCTTTCCCTTGCCTCCTAACCATTTTTATCGCATGGTCAAACGACTGATATTGCACCGAGCACTGTTCCACGTCCAGGGCATCATTAACCGATGCCCCCTCCGGGAAAGATAGGTGTTGAATAAGTCTGAACTTTCCCGGTGCTTTCTTGGGAACTAACCCCAGCGGTGACACTACCAAATTTTCAATTGGGGGGGCCGCGAATGGCCCGGCCATCCTGCCCAACTCCAATTCTTTTCCAATTTTCTGTCGCGCCACCTGCGGCTGCTCCCTGATGGAATGAAGGTTCCTATTGCGGTCGCCCGGAAGGACTTCCCGTCTTACTGGGATCTTGAACCCTACTCTAAAACCCTCCTGCAACCGCTGGGCTTCTAAACGCTTGGGGTACCTGGCTAGCCATGCCTGCATACCCTCCAGCCTCACTGGGCTACTTGCCTTTGACAGGCACAAGCGCTCCGGATACCTTCTCCCCTCTCTCTCCCTGGCGGCCTTTTTTCCGAAAGCAGTCTTTTGCCGGGTGACTTCCGCTGCAGTGCGTGCATGCGTGCTTGAATTTGCAGAACGCCCGTGTGCACCGGGTGTCATTGAAGGCGTAGCATTTGAGCATATCTTGTCTATGCGTGCCAGGCCTCCCTGTCCCCTGCCTTTGCGCTGTCGCTTCTTTATCGCTAGCCCCTCTTGCCTGCGCCTTGAGCCACAGCTCGATATCCTTTGTCCCAAACTTGATGGGTTGCTGCCCTTGCGCTCTTAACCTAAAGGACTCGTCGTATCTGCGCCACGCAGTTCCCCCATAATCCTTGTACACTGAATAAACAAGATTGATGTATTTCATCATGTTCATTGCCATATTTGGGTAAGCTTCTATGTAGCAACCAGAGTATGCGAACATCCCGGTCATCCAATTGTCAATTGTCTTGTAGGATTCCCCTCGCCCTACTCCCTTCTCGCTGCCCCTCTCCTTGTCCTTGAGACCCTCCTCTGTAAGGGAGCATATATCGATGAAATCCCCCTTCACAATTTCCTTCCTAATTTCTTTAGGCAAATGCCCTGCCAATGCGCCTAGCTCGTGATCCAATGCGCCTCCCTGCTGTAAGAAAACTGGCTTAGCTGCTCCGGTCTGACCTAGCTTACTCCACGCTGTATCTGCCCCTGGGGCTGACAACTTCTTCTTCTTGTGATTGGCCCTGGCCAACCGCAGTTGCTCTTTCAATACCTTGCATGACTCGTCGTCGTCTGACTCGGACGCGCTGCTATTGCCCCGCTTGCCCGCCTGATTATCTGCGGCGCTGTTACCCTCCCATTGTGTGTTCGCTACATCGTTTAAGGTGGCCCCCCTGCCATTTGCGCTGTTTTGGTGCAACCCCTGCCTCTGCCCCTTTTCAGTACCACCCCTCACACTTTGTGTATTGCTATTAAACAACGGCATAACATTCACATTCTGCATATTAAACACATGGTTCATCTCACCGTTCCTGAGTGATGCTGTGGAGACGTCTTCTCTGGCCGGGCTGGTCACGGCACCGGCCTCCGCTGTATTCTTCTCCGCCGCTCTTGCAGCGGCAAGATGCTGCCCTGACGGGCCGCTGGGCATGGCGAGGACCGCACTGTCTCTGTAACTGCTGTAATTGTCTTGGATTCTCGCTTGTGGTTGTGATGTGAAATCTTGCGATTGTGATGCGAAATCTTGTGCTTGTGATGTAAAATTTTGCGCTTGTGATGTGAAATTTTGCGATTGTGATGTGAAATCTTGCGATGTGGCTCCTTGCTCCCGATTGCTTGCTTGCGGCGTTTCGTGGCCCCTGCTCTGTCCTGTGACTGGCGTTGGTGTCTGCTGGTACATTCTCCTGGGCGGGGATATAAACGCAGGGGAGCGGGCAAGCTGGTTTCGCAACCCTAGCGTAATGTCCCTGTCCTGTGCGCTCCCTGCGCCCTGTCCCCAGTTACCCCCTTGCCTAGGAGTGCCCTCTGGCTGCCTAGCCGGGCTATTATATTGCTGTGTCTCTGCCAGGAATACCCATCTCCCCCTCACTTCGGGTGACCCTGCCCCGCTAGCTGTGTCGGTGAGAATAACTCCCCCTTCCTGGCATGCTGCTCCTACGTTCCTAGCCTGTGTTGGGGTATTCTGCAACCGTTGTGCTGCAACGTTAATAGGGGTTCCCCTGGACTGTAGTAGGCCATAGCCGCTCTGCCCCTCCCCCCTTGGGCCTAAAATGGCTGCCCCATTCCCCCTTTCTCCTATGCCTTCTTGCCCCGGCTGGTACTCACCCCCCTCTTGCCCTTGCTCCTTTCGCAGGGCTGCTGGTCGCTGCTGCCTTCCAGATCTAGCAGTTGCTTTTCCTGCTTTCTTTCTTTTTTCCCCTGGTTGTTTCTTCTTATGTGTCCTCCGGCCACCAGATGGCGCCACAGCACCATTTTCACTGCTCCTGTGCTGCCTTTCTGAAGAGGAACGAACGGATGGGCCCTGCAGCTGCTGGCCAGAAATGCTGACCTCCCGGCCTCTGTATCGTGCTGGAAGCTCCCTTCTCCTCTCTGGCCGCTCTGCCAAGCGCTGCCCGACCCTTGCTCCCTGCTGTGATGGTGACCTGCCTCCGGTCACTGTGGAAGCCATACCTGGATCCCTGGAATTGCAGCAGCCACCGGACAGACACAGGTACTTCCTTTCCTGTGTGGGGAAAATGGAGCTATTAACTCCCTCCCCCCCGGCTGCTGCTTTATCTGCCTCTCCCTCCTCCCCCCCCCCCCGCCTCTGGGCCGCACCTTTTACTGGCCCAGGGCTCCCTGCAGGTGATGCAAAGGGGAGGGGGTCCTGCCTCCCTGCAGCCAACCCCCCCTCCCCCCGGCGTTCACGCCTTCGGGCCGCCCGGCACCCCTCCTCCTTATCCTGCTGCGGCGCCATTGCTGCCCCCTTCGCCCCTGTAAGAGGAGGTGTGACCATGCATCATTATGAAAAAAATACAGAAATGTTTTTATTTTTAGTGCCACCCTGGCCACACTGAAGCCCAGCACACAGCAGCATGTGCTGGGCTGAGGATAAGAGCTACAGCTGCTGCTGCCAGGTAAGGGGGAGGACCTGGGCCCCTCCATCAGACCTGGACCTGTGTAATTAGTACCCCCCCCCCCTCAGCACCACTGCTTACAGTCATCAGAGAGAGGAGTTTTGCATCAATTAAACTGTACAATAGGCTATTCATCACTGTGAGTTATAGGATCAGCAAACCTGCTCTAGCTTCAACCCAACACCTTGTGGACAGCAGAGACATTGCAGTGACGCTGAATTAAAAAGTACATTATAAGGATCTATCTGCCTTTTGCCCACCAGGGTATATGTACTAAAATTTGATTTTGGAGTTTCAAGGGATTTGGCATTTGATTTTCTTTCAATTTGGATTGAAGGTATTTACTAAAGACCAAATTGAATGTCAAATCGATTCTAAGCCAAATTCAACTCACATCCCAATATAAATCAAATTTCAGAAAAACATCAATGTTTTCCCATAGCCCAAAATAAAATCCCCTCATTTACTAAAATTCAATTTGCAAATCGATTTGAAATTGAACTCAAAATCGAACCTTAAATCCCCAAATGTTTAGAATGATATTAGACATTCGATTTTGGCTTCTAAACACCATTCTAATTGTAGGAAATTGATAGTGATTACTTTTTACGTACCCAAAAAGCATGTAGGGCAGTGTTGAAGTAATAATAATGGATGTTTATGGTTATGGTATGTTGTGCACCTACCTGCACAATGCAAATCACCACCTGACTGAGAGAAACCTGGAGGATCAATCAGAGCACCATCACAGCTTCATGAGTTGAATAGTACTTTTATTTATACCCATAGATATCATACTTATTATATATATATATATATATATATATATATATATGCAATAGATAGCACCAGAGCACAATATTGGGAAATATGGCTGGATGTTATAATGAATTTTAAAATCGTGAGTGTTGTAACTGGCTACCCTGATTCACAGGAGTGTTTTAAGAGAGGAGGGGACCTGCATGCAGCCTCCGTTGCAGGCCCCTCCTCTCTGGCAGCAGTAGACTCTGGCACAATGCCAGAGTCTACTGCGCATGCGCAGGTCTCCTGGAACATGGTGCCTGTGCAGTGTGCATGTGCAAATCACTCGGAAATGGCAGCAGTGGCCATTTTCCGAGTGTTCTGTGCCCGCACAGCAGGGCCATCGTGGAAGGACTCTGGAGGGGTAAGTATAATATATGGGTGCAGTGTGGGCCCCCCTGGACCCAGGGGCTCATGTGCACCACACACACTGCACCAATTATAGAAATGCCTATGCTGGTTCATCCCATGATGCCTACATCCTCAGCAATTCATCCCTGTCTGCAAAAATTCTTGTGGGAAAAATGCCAGAGGGATGGTTGTTGTGTAAGATACCAGTATGTGCTAATTAAGCAGCTTTTTGTAATCGCTACTATATTGTTCTAATTTGTTCCCCTTCTACCAAAACAGGTTATTTAGTCTATGGCTGTTGCTCCTGGCTTCTGACTCCATTGTCAAATCCACAAACTCTTGCTGAGCATAAGTATAAAGAGCCACATATGGCCACCCAACCCATGACTGAATATGCCTTTGGTTTATTTAAAAAAAAATTTGGAAGACATTATTATATCATTTGGCAAAAGTGTTTGATATTGTGCTTTGCTGCCATCTATTGTATAATCGCGCATTGAATAAACCACTCCCCCAGAATATGCAATAAACTGGGAGCAGACAGATTTTTTTTTTTTTAACAACAATTGACTTTTTGTGCACAGAAAGTGAAAGGCCGCCATGAAGGCAGATTAGAGCTATGCTTATTACCAACTATTTGAACTGTAAGTATTTAACAAAAAAAATGTAATTATCAGGTAGGTTTTCATGTATAAAACAGTGTTAATTAGGAAGCATTGAGGAAGTTCTGTTTAATAGGAAGTAATGAAGACGTTCTGTTTGATTTTGCTTTCGTTTTGGACGGGATTTAGTAAATTCAACTCAAAATTCCTTCCAATCATGAATCCACATCGAATTCCATTTGAAAATCAAATGCAAAATCGAATTTTAGTAAATGAGGATTTTTTTTAAGGATTCTAGAAAATCAAAAAGAATCAATTTCAATCAATTTTGAAGATTCGTAAAGATGATTCCAAAATCAAATTTTAGTAAATATACCCCCAGGACTCTAATACAGGGGCTGATTCAGACCTGATCGCTGGGCTGCAAAGTTTGCTGTCCTGCGTTCGGATAGTTGACGCCTCCAGGGGGAGTGTAAATTTGCTGTGAAATTGTGCGATCCCATGTGTACGCAGAGCTGCAAAAATCCACCATGTGCAGTCTCTGCCAGGACTTACTCCTCCAGTGCTATGTAAAGAGGCTGATCATGGCCAGAGCTGATGTCAGATACCCTCCCTGAAAACCCTTGAGCACACCTGCATTTTTCCAGACACTCCCTGTAAACGGTCAGTTGCCACCCACAAACGGCCTCTTCCTGTCAATCACCTTGTGAACGCCCGTGCGTTCGGATTTTTTGCACCATCCCATCGCTGGCCGGCGATTCCCATTGTTGTTGTCCGAGGCGCGTGCGCTTTGTGGTGCATATGCATGCGCAGTTATGACCTAATCGCCCGCTGTGCGAAAACACACAGCAGCAATCAGGTCTGAATCAGCCCCACAATACGGTGCTGTAAGAGAGACTTCACTTACAGACATTATAAGAAAGAAATAGAGACAGAGCTTAATACCTTCCTACTACTAGTAATCCATTATTACGGTATTGATGAGATGTTTTCTTAATACTGAATTGCATTATACTGTAACTGTACGTGACTGAAAGTTCTGTGACAAAGAGCCTTAGCTAGACTTCTTGGTGCCCTGCGGGGCCCCCATCCCCCCACACACATGTTTTCCAATAGGGACCTAAGGTGCATGCCTCGTGGGGAAGGGGCATGACAAGATTCATCCCAGAGAAAGCCCAAGCTATGAGGCCCCTTCCCACACTATAAATGTAATAAAGGACAGCGTGACTGAGTAACAAAGAAATCTCAAATTGAGTTCATGAATGTTGTAAAGGTATTAGCAACAGAAGGGTTCTGGGTAGGAGACAGTGGCGGTCAGGAGATGCTGAGCTTCAAAAAGGGGAAAAGCTGCAAGTGAAAGTAATTAAACCAGAAAATTGACAAGTGCCCCCAACAGCGACCCCTACTCTGCAGCGCTATGTGCGATGCCCCCTCCACACACACCTAGTTACGGCCCTGCTGTGACACTTACTGTTTGCATATGCCTTGCTGTGTTTGAATTTTGGCAAAATTAACCTTTACTACCCTGAACAGCAGTGACATCTTGCTTCCGTTAAATAAATTCTTAGTCACTGTCCATATGTGTAGTGACTTGTCTAGGGGTCTCCATCTCTGCCTAACCACGTAGGGAGTCCAGAAGCAAGTGTGATCAGGAGGCAACCAGAAGGCCGGGATAGATAACAGCTACAGGCAGGGCTGGCCCTAACCAATATGATGCCCTAGGCAAGATTTTGGCTGGTGCCCCCCCCCCCCCTTGCTCATTTTGGCGCTCCTACTCACTATATTTTAAATAGGAACAGTGCTCACATTCGACACACAGCTCAAAAGCGGCGCGTTCTTGCTGGGAAGGGGAATGGCCATACAATAGTACCCCCAATTCAAATTACGCCACACAGTAGTGCAACTTTATTCACATTTTATCATGCTACTGTGTAGTGTCCCTTATTCACGTTACATCACACAGTAGTCTGTAACAAATGGTATAGCGTACCTGCTGTCTCACACCTGTCCAGTTCTTGCTCTCACGGCTTTGGTCGAGTCCGGGTACCACGGCTGCTTGACACCTGGGCAGATGGACAGAGATACCCCAATGCGACAAGAGCCCCCCCCTTTCTCTAACACACACAAATAATTATGCCTGGGAACAGTAACAAGTGTTTATTACGGTTGAGACTAGTCCCTGTCGAGGGAAAGCCGGTTCTGAGAAAACGTAGACCTAGCACATTTAAATCAATAACAATACTGTTACTCACATATCATTCACAACAGCAGTATAAACGTCACAAGGTGATGACACAATTACATTTCTAAACGTTAGCATCCTGTATGGGGTTTTAAAAGACAAGTCCCATGAGTACCCAAGTAATACGCTAAATAAACCACTAGGTGGCACTATGAACTCGATAACGGGGTCCCCAACCCAATGTCCATATATGATCCTGGAAAATCCTGCCGGGTATAAGCACGGTAATGTCACTGGAGTTATCCCTAGTCCCCACTGAGAGGAATTGTTAAGTCTTGCACCAAAAACACGTGGAACTAGTATCCTCAGAGGTGAATGCCTTGAGGGCACGAACAGCTGTACTCCTGTTGGGGACACAAGTCAAACGACAACTGTAGTCTTACTGAGTACATCCCCCTGAGTATGTTGGGACAAGGAAGATACTGTTAGGCGGCGTCGTTTTCCTAGGGCCGGCCCGTTTCTTTGATAAAGCCACGGGGATGAGTGGTAGGTGACACTTTGTTCCTTATTTGGGTTTATGTATTCAGTCTTTACTGTGGCTCAGAGAACTCACACTGCAGTGGTATAATGATAAGTGTACGTGCTAAGGAGACTCACTCTGCGGGGACGTGGCTGTGCTTTCTTGCTCTCTTGTCAAGGCTGTGAGTAAACCGGGCTGACAGCATCTATAACGCTGTGGAGTGTCTCTCTTTCAATGCAGCGAGAGTGGGCAGACAGTGGGGGTTCAATGTACCTTGTATCCCGGCGTGGCTTTCTCCGCTCTACAGCTCATCGCCTCTCAGGGACGCGGTCAGCGGCAACGCCTGTTCTTCCCCTACGCTGCTGTTCTGGGGCGGCGATGTCCTCCGCTCTCCTGTCAGCAGCTCTTGCAGGTGCCCGTCCTCCAGTCTGGTCCGTCTCCCTCTCACTCTCCGGCAGCAGGACTCTCGCTGTCTTGTCAGCCGCCGCGTCTCTCGTCCGTCTTCTCCCGCCTCTGTCTCTGCGCACGCTCCTCACTCCCGCCTCCGTTCTCTCTTTCGCGCCAGTCCCGCCTACCACTTTCCCGCTCTCTGGGCCGCCAATCCCCGCCAGCCGGCATATTGTTCCTCCCTGGGTCCTAGAGTCCTACAGGTAATTGTCGGCTCTCGCTCCGTTGCCTAGCAACCGGCCGCCCATTAAACTCTGCGGGCCAGCACTGCTATAGTAGTCAGACGGGGTCAGAGGGCTAGGTATCACATTTTCCCCCTCTGGAATATTGCGTGTCCCCACGCATTAGACAACATGCTCAATTGTTAACGTCACAGTCTTTTAAAATGCGAACGAGAATAACAGGTGAATATAATCAAATTGGGTACAGGCATATAAATATACATTCTTGAACAACGTATCTATGAATCGAAGATTAATCTATTCTCTGTACCTAGAGGGCGGGACGCCCTTTGTGCTACGTCCCGACCTTCTAATTTCTACCACGGAGGCCTGGGGCTCACTATGGGTAGTGACTGAGCTGGGTTGACCCTGACCTGCTAAGGGTCCATTGACCACATGGTCTAAAGTGTCATGGGATGCTGAGCTCAATGCGGGCGGGCCGCACATGAAGAGTAAGAGCTCCATGGGATCAAGTAAGGGTATGTCGCCCGGGGATCCCCGTCCCTCTGCCGCAGGTGGGTGTGCTACTCTGGGTGCTACTTCGGAGGTGTAGAGCTTGAGTTGTTCCCTGGACACAACACTGATGGGCCCCTCTTGACCTCGGCGGATCTTATAGGTGAATCGTTCTCCCTCCGGAATGCTGATGACAACATAGGGTACGTTTTCCCACATAGTGTCCAACTTACTGGTGCGGTGGTTCCGTTTTTTCCAAACAAGGTCGCCCACATACAGGGGCGTAGGACGGAGAGTTGCATTATAATTCTTCTCTTGGCGGCGTCGGACGGTTCCCATCCGCATTTCCACCAGTCCTCTGGCTGCTTCCATTCTCCGCTGATGCTCACGGACCCAGTCGGTTTGCGGAGTGGCGGGCGGTGTCGACCTGGGGGCAAGCTCTAAATCTTGAGGCAATTTGCCTCGCCGACCGAACATAAGATAGTATGGTGTAAAACCGGTGGAAGAATGTTCCGCATTATTGTAGAGATAGACGAGTTCGGGCAGCAAGGCCGGCCATCGGGCGCGGTCTCCAGCTGGTAGGCTTCTGAGCATTCCAACGAGGGTCTGGTTAGCTCTCTCGCACAAACCATTTCCCTGGGGGTGGTATGCCGTCGTTCTTGCTTTCTGACAGCCATAATAGGAACATAGTTCGTAGAATAGCTGCGACTCAAAGGCGGGCCCTTGGTCAGTTAGTATGCACTCGGGATACCCATAGGGTCTGGCGAAGTGTTTCAGGAATAGATCGGCCGTAGTCTTAGCAGTTAGATCTTTTGCAGGGACCGCCACTAGGAGTTTGCTATAGTGGTCGGTCATGGTTAAAGCATAGTTGTATCCACTGGTGCTGGGCTCTAGTTTCACATGATCGAGAGCGACTATTTGTAATGGATGATGGCTCTTGATGGGATGCAAATAGTCTTTCTGGTGTGCATCCGGGCGTCTTTTCAGGTTGCAGGGAATACAGTCCCGACACCATCGTTCTACGTCTTCATGTAGACCTATCCAGAAATACCTGGTCCGTAAGATGGCTTCTGTCTTTTGCGTACCGAAATGCCCCGACTTGTCGTGGTAGGCGGTAAGTAGGAAATTTGCCTGTTTCCGGGGAACAACCACTTGATTCACTGTCTGGTGAGTGCCGGGGTCAATGCTGGTGCGTACCAAGATGCCCTGCTTCAGGTGGAACTGTTTCCGATGTCGCAATAGCTTTACCAGCTCCGGGTCCGCTTCGGCGCGTTGTGTTCGGGTCAGTTGGTGGTTACTTCGGAGGAGGGCTGTAAGTTCCTTCAGTACGGGGTTCTGCTGCTGGATCGACTCCCAATCCACAGCAGGGGCTTCAGACAATTCCGGCCGTCGTTGGTCTGTGACGGCTAATGGGTCCGAGGTGACTGTCCATCTTTTCTTCGAGGCTTTGAAGACAGGGGTTTCTATTTCTTCCGCAACATCCCTTTCTTCTTCCGCTACATCGGTGGTGGGTAACCGGGACAGAGCGTCGGCGTTGCCGTTGGACTTTCCACTCCTGTAGCACACAGTATACTGGAAGTTGGCGAGCCGCGATACCCATCGCTGTTCAAGGGCGCCGAGTCGGGCCGAGGACAGGTGCGCCAAGGGGTTGTTGTCTGTCATGACAACAAATGGCGTCGCGGCGAGATAGTGTTTGAATTTTTCCGTGACAGCCCAGACTAAGGCGAGCAGTTCCAGCTTGAAAGCACTGTAATTTTCGCAATTCCGTTCTGTCTTGCGTAACCCTCTACTGGCATATGCAATGACCCTCTCGCGCCCATTCTGCACCTGAGACAGTACGGCTCCTAATCCATGATGGCTGGCGTCTGTGCAGACTTGGAACGGCTGCTCGTAATCTGGGTAAGCCAATAACGGGGCTTCAGTCAAGGAAGTCTTCAACTGGTGGAAGGCCTGCTGTTGTTCTTCGCCCCACTGCACTGGTGACGATCCCCTTCTCTCACGGCCGGACTGGCCTCTCAGCAGTTCATGTAATGGGGCTGCCACCTTGGCAAAGTGTTCCACAAAACGCCTGTAGTAGCCCACGAACCCGAGGTAACTTCGGACGTCCTTCACAGTCTTTGGCACCGGCCAGTCCCGAACCACTCGGACCTTCTCGGGATCGGGCATCACGCCTTCTGCGCTGACGACATGGCCTAAGTACTGAACCTTGGGTTTGAGTAGGTGGCATTTCGTGGGTTTTAGTTTCAGGCCACACTTCGCCAGTTGTTGGAGCACTTCTTCTAGATGCCGTAAGTGGTCTTCATAACTTTTCGAGAAAATGATTACGTCGTCGAGGTACAGCAAGGCCATCTCAAAGTTGTGTTGTCCAAGACAGTGTTCCATGACGCGCTGGAAAGTGGCGGGCGCGTTACAGAGTCCAAAAGGCATCCTTTCGAATTCAAACAGACCCATTGGCGTTGTGAAGGCTGTCTTTTCTATGTCTTCCGGGGCCATCTGAATCTGCCAGTATCCACTGGTGAGGTCGAGGGTGGAAAAGTAGGCAGCAGTTTTCAGGGCCGTCAGGGACTCTTCAATCCGGGGGAGCGGGTATGCGTCCTTATGGGTAACCGCATTGAGTTTGCGGTAATCGACGCAGAAGCGTAGGCTGCCGTCTTTCTTCTTGACGATCACCAGCGGAGCTGCCCATGGACTGTGACTTTCTTTGATAACTCCTGCGTCTTTCATTTCTGCTATCATTTTCCTCACGGGCTGGTACAAGGCTGGGGGAAGGGGTCGGTGTCTTTCTTTAATAGGAGGAGTCGTCCCTGTGGAGATGTGGTGATACACTTTGTCGGCTCTGCCGAAGTCGGAAGGGTGTTGGCTAAAAGCTGCTGCATTCCGCCGCACTACTCGTAACACTCCCGCTTTCTGGTCATTGGGGGTATCAGCGTTGCCGATCTGAATATCCGCCCACCACGGGGGTTCTTGACCCGTCGTTGACGGCCCCTCGGCCGCCGTCTCCTGGGCCGCTGTGATTACCTCTTGACCTACGATGTCTTGGAAGTCGATTGAGCTTATTTTCGCCACCAGGCAGCGTTTGTGTAGTCTGATAGCATAGGGGTGCGGGTTCAATATGCGTACTGGCACTCTTCCGTGTTTCACCTTTGCTAGCGTTCTGGCCACCGCGAAGGGTTGTTGGCCCTCCGAGTCACAGGGTTCCACCAAGGCTTCATAGTCTCTTCCTCCTGGACCGATTCTTGCTCTACACCAGACTACATGTTCAGCGTTCGGCCTTAAGAGGGTGGACCGCTGGTCGGCGATCCTGGCCTTCCCCACCTCCCCTTGCTGGTTGGTGAATTTCTTCTCCTTCTCCAGCAGATGCACCGTCTGCTGCAAGGCCCTCCACTCTACTGGGGCGGCTATCTGCATCTCTTGTCGAAGGGCTTCCACTAGCTCATCCGGGCAGTTTTTTAAGACATTCATCCCCAGGATGACGGGAGGTAGGTGGTTGTTAGGGGCTGTGGTGATAAGATACCCTTGCCGGGGTAATGTCGCATTCCCAATTTTTGTGTCTGCTTCCCAGTAACCCTGATACGTTATGGGTTGTCCATTGCTTGCCAGCAGATGGAGCCAGGTGGTTGGTGGGGATACAATAGCGGCTTCGTCCCAGCACTGAAGGAACTCGGTGATTCGGATGGTGGAGACTTGTGACCCCGTATCCAACAGAGCTGGGATTTCGATTCCATCGATACAGATCTTCAGGTGCGGGCACTCCCCGACATATCTGGACCATTCTTGGGGCAGTGGCCCACTTACTGGTTCCTCTCCCGAAGGTCGGTCCGCTGCCTCGGGAGTTCCTCGTTTAAAGCATCCGCAGGGCAGTTCCTTTCGATATGGCCACTTTGCCGACACCTTCTGCATATCGGGCTCCCCTGCGAGTCGAACTGATCGGTGGGTCTTCGGCCATATTCCTTGACCACATCCCAGCGAGGCCGGCTCCGCCCACTTCGTTCCTGCCGCCATTCTTGGCGCCTGTTTCTCCCTTGGTCCCTGTCGATCTCGTCCATCCTTCGGTTCATTCGGGAGAGAGTCGCCGTCACCTCCGCCAGCTTTTGGTTGAACGTTTCTATAGACTCTGGACTTGGCGAGGCTTGTGCTTGTTGGAGGACCGTTCCTCCTTGGATTGGTCCATCGGATTTCCTGAGCGGTGTGGTTTCTCTATGGTTATCCTCTTCACTCCACTCCAAAGACGCGTCTTTCTCTACATTATTACTCTGATTCCTCCCCAGGATCTGCAGCATCGTTTCTTTGAATTCGGAGAAGGAGCTTTCTGGTTGTCGTCGCCTCTCCATGCGCATTTGGGAACGGATCGTCTCTCCTCTCGCCCCTTCCACAAACAGGTCTATTAATGTTTTGTCTATCCCTTCAATCTCTCGCTCATCTAGAGCCCGTATAGTCTTTGCAGCTTCTTGTAGGGCCAGCGCAAAATCGCGCAATGATTCATCGGGTCTTTGTTTCCTCGCATAAAGGCGGCTCTTTAATTCCGCTATGGTCTGGCAGTCAAAGATGGTGACCAGCTTCTTGAAGATGCATTCGACGGTCTTCTTCTCGCTGTCTTCCCATGCCTTCACTTCTCGGAGCGCCGAATCCGTCAATTGCCCCATCACGATCTCGATTTTCTGCTCTTCAGTTAGCGAGTACAGGCGGAACATGGAGTACATTTTGTCCTTAAATTCTTTAAACGTACTTGAACCCGGTACTTGTTTTCCTGCGAACGTCGGTAGCCACGGCGCTCCAAAATAGTATGGCATAGTCAACGGTGATGCTGCCATCGTGGTCGTGTTTTCCTGTGGGGGTGGTGGTGGTAGCATGGGAGCAGCAGGAACCTGTGGATCTGTCATCTTGTTCGTATCCTGTTCGCGGACGCCAAATGTAACAAATGGTATAGCGTACCTGCTGTCTCACACCTGTCCAGTTCTTGCTCTCACGGCTTTGGTCGAGTCCGGGTACCACGGCTGCTTGACACCTGGGCAGATGGACAGAGATACCCCAATGCGACAAGAGCCCCCCCCTTTCTCTAACACACACAAATAATTATGCCTGGGAACAGTAACAAGTGTTTATTACGGTTGAGACTAGTCCCTGTCGAGGGAAAGCCGGTTCTGAGAAAACGTAGACCTAGCACATTTAAATCAATAACAATACTGTTACTCACATATCATTCACAACAGCAGTATAAACGTCACAAGGTGATGACACAATTACATTTCTAAACGTTAGCATCCTGTATGGGGTTTTAAAAGACAAGTCCCATGAGTACCCAAGTAATACGCTAAATAAACCACTAGGTGGCACTATGAACTCGATAACGGGGTCCCCAACCCAATGTCCATATATGATCCTGGAAAATCCTGCCGGGTATAAGCACGGTAATGTCACTGGAGTTATCCCTAGTCCCCACTGAGAGGAATTGTTAAGTCTTGCACCAAAAACACGTGGAACTAGTATCCTCAGAGGTGAATGCCTTGAGGGCACGAACAGCTGTACTCCTGTTGGGGACACAAGTCAAACGACAACTGTAGTCTTACTGAGTACATCCCCCTGAGTATGTTGGGACAAGGAAGATACTGTTAGGCGGCGTCGTTTTCCTAGGGCCGGCCCGTTTCTTTGATAAAGCCACGGGGATGAGTGGTAGGTGACACTTTGTTCCTTATTTGGGTTTATGTATTCAGTCTTTACTGTGGCTCAGAGAACTCACACTGCAGTGGTATAATGATAAGTGTACGTGCTAAGGAGACTCACTCTGCGGGGACGTGGCTGTGCTTTCTTGCTCTCTTGTCAAGGCTGTGAGTAAACCGGGCTGACAGCATCTATAACGCTGTGGAGTGTCTCTCTTTCAATGCAGCGAGAGTGGGCAGACAGTGGGGGTTCAATGTACCTTGTATCCCGGCGTGGCTTTCTCCGCTCTACAGCTCATCGCCTCTCAGGGACGCGGTCAGCGGCAACGCCTGTTCTTCCCCTACGCTGCTGTTCTGGGGCGGCGATGTCCTCCGCTCTCCTGTCAGCAGCTCTTGCAGGTGCCCGTCCTCCAGTCTGGTCCGTCTCCCTCTCACTCTCCGGCAGCAGGACTCTCGCTGTCTTGTCAGCCGCCGCGTCTCTCGTCCGTCTTCTCCCGCCTCTGTCTCTGCGCACGCTCCTCACTCCCGCCTCCGTTCTCTCTTTCGCGCCAGTCCCGCCTACCACTTTCCCGCTCTCTGGGCCGCCAATCCCCGCCAGCCGGCATATTGTTCCTCCCTGGGTCCTAGAGTCCTACAGGTAATTGTCGGCTCTCGCTCCGTTGCCTAGCAACCGGCCGCCCATTAAACTCTGCGGGCCAGCACTGCTATAGTAGTCAGACGGGGTCAGAGGGCTAGGTATCACAAGTCCACTTTACTTTATATGTTACTCCTCACAGTAGTGACCCTTATTCACATTACATCACACTGAATTGCTCCTTATTCATATTATACCAAATCTTATTGCTATTTATTTACATTAGACCACACAGTAGTGCCTTTCTATACATTACGCCACACAGTAGAGCACCTTATACACATAATGCCACACATTAGTAATGCATTTATACACATAATACCACACAGTAATGCCCCTTACACATGACACACATTGTTAATGTCATTTTAAACATAATGCCCCTTACACATTATTCCAAACTTTATTAATGCCCTTATACACATAATGCCCCTTACACATATGCTGAATACTACTTCACAAGGAACCCACCCGCACACAGCACTCACATGGTTGCTAATACTGTGACCTCTGCCTCTGCTTGGAAACAGATGTGTTCTCATACATCTTGCCTCAATACGCCATGCAGCAGGAGATGCCTGGCATGAGTCAGCCAGCAGCTCTGCTAACATTGGGCAACTTTATTTTACAAAAATGCCTCTTATTTGCATTACTATGTGGCTAGGATGCACAAGCAGATTCTGCTGATTAAAATGATATGCAGCATGCATATATTCTGTGCAACTGTGGCTATATCTGCATACGAAATGCTACGTTACAATTATTTCCAGGAATACACTGTAATGTAGCATTTGCTATGCAGATACAGCCGCAGTCAAACAGAGAACATAGGCATGCCGCATATCATTTTAATCAGCAGAAGCTGCTTGTGCCCCTAGGCATATCAAATGCCCTAGGCAGTTGCCTAGTCTGCCTATGCCTAGGGCCGGCTCTGGCTACAGGGAACCCAGGTACCACCTTACCACCTACACTTGACTATTAGCGGCTGATTACAATTGTATGCTGGTATAATCTATAGTGCAAACAAGATACAGTTTTTGTACCTAAAGGGGTGTACCTTCAAACTATGCCGCTTGAGCCACAAATTTTCCTTCAAGTCTAATGTTGGTGAAACTTCTTTTCCAGTGGATTTAGGGTTTCAAACTACTAAAGGGTTACCATCAGAGAAAACATGTAAAGCTTAGGGAAATCTAAATAGGAACCATCACGGTGTACTGTACTGTCACAATCTTCCTCTAACACCACGTCACATTGCGCAGGGGGAGCTGGGCAGCGTCTGAGCCATATGCTGAACCGTCTCAGACACTGCCCGACATTAAAAAAAAAAAGCATTGGCCCGAATCCCGGGATTGGAAGCTCCGATTCCAGGATTCAATCCCGGCCAATTGTAGGCCAAAATCCAGGCATTCTGCCGATCCTGATATTGCACACCCTAGTCAGTATCCCCAGGGCAGTTCACTCTATTTTATTAATAAATGTTGGAAATAAGTGATGTTAAAAAAAATCATGCTAATCAACACATTTTGATAAATATATTCCTTAGTTCACCTGCTTGATGTCCATGAAATGGGTGAAAGATAGCATAAAAAGTATTAGTAGTTCACCAAAAACTGAATATAGTTGTTTATCAGTTGCATTTCTGTGTAGCATGTGACAGATGGAATGAGAGAAAACAATATCCTATTTGTGGCATGCATACTTATATAGCCAGAGATTTGTGCATTGGAAGTAGAAGATGTAATCCCAGCAATACACAAAGTCCTCATTTTACATCCTGAACAGAAGCTAATCTCTCTACAGACACGTCAAAACAGACACATCAACTGCTCTAAATATACCAAAAATAAAAAAAGTTAGACATTTTGTGGCATACTGGAATGCTAGGAGACAACAGATTTTGGAAAGTTCCAAAAGCCTTTTGATTCTTATCAGTGAGTGGGGGAGTTTATGGCCCAAAAACCAGTTACTTGCAGACCCCGTGACATGTAAGGAGTTAGGACAGGAAGTGTAGGGGGTTTTAGTAGAAGGATCAAAGCACAGGCTAGAATTCAGTGTGAGCTGAGGACTGAGGATGGAAGGCACAGGCTAAGTGTCCAGGAGAAACGCAGTCTGGGGACTGTGGAACAAGCATGGTACTCCACAGTCCCAGGCATTATAGAACAGCATGTAGGTGCTGCTAGGAAGAGCAAAAGATATCCAGATTTGCAGTGTGAGAGCCACAGTATGCAGAGTACAGTGGAACGAACCAGGAACAAGGCATCTTCAGGTGTACCCAAGAAGCAGGATGGGAGGTGTGAGTCTTCGGGAGAGGACCTGGGTGAGTGGTAGGAAACCACGTTTGGCGGAAGGCCCCCCGTAACGTGTCCATGAGAGATCCCATTTAGATAGAGCCCCCAGCGAATGGGGAAAAGCACACTGAAATGAATCTCAGTTTGCGGAAGCCGCACTACTGATTCCCAGAGACTGCGCTGGTATGTACTGTACTGTAATGCTGCCACATCACTGTAAATGCTGTTATTGCCAGTGAAGCAAATGAAAGGAGATGTAACCTGATGTAACCCATATGAATATTACCCTGAAGAGAGGAGAACAAGAAGTTAAATGTTATTGTCGTGATAACCCTGTCTGAACTGTGAATAAACTGCTTGCTTATGTGATGAGATGGCCTGGTGTGACAATGCTTTTAAAAACACTGAAGGATCTGGCCCTGCCCGGCTGTCACAATTTTTCAAGAGATAACTATATGCAAAGGCATCGCTTCCATAGGTGCTGGCTATACAGCTGCTATGGGGCCCAGAGCTGAGAGGGGCCCACTTTCCTTACCAAAATTAAATGCGTTATATACATTTTTTACCATTGGGTGGTACAGGGTATTTCAAAAAAGGGTAACTGAAACATGTAGTTGTATCTTCTGTATCTTATGTGTTACTGTAAACGTTGAGTGACAGCCAGTATGCCACAGCATGCCATCCAGGAACGTGCATATTGTGTGGAACATTATTTCCAAAGTTACAGGACAGGGTCCCAGGACAATTTCCAGAGTCCTGCACCACCATACAAAACTATCTTGTCTCGGGTAGAAATGTTCCGGCAAATAGGGTCTGTGGCTAATCATTATAAAGGACGTTCTGGCAGGCTCTGCATCACCACAAGCAATGTGTGAGGACAGAAAAAAGTTTTAGTTACTTTTTTTTTTAAACACCCTGTACATGGAGGCCCTTACAAACTTTTTCCCTTGGGGCCTGCAATGTATCAAGGTATGCCCCAGGACCTGCTCATGTAGCTGGGGTACTGTAAAGTGGCACAACTCACTATAGTGTGACATAATATGAACTGGGGGCACTATAATGTGGCGTAATATGAACTGGAGACACTGTATGTCATAATGTGAGTTGGAGGTACTGTGTTGCATAATGTGTACAATGTGACATAACGTGACATAAGCACTACTATGGTACATAAAATAAACTAGGGCACTACTATGAGCTATAACATTAACTAAGGCACTACTATGGTTAAGAAAATCAATTAGTGCACAATTATGGGACATAACTGCTGCAGAGAGGTGTCTCTCTTTAGAAGCATTGGGACGGGGGCCTGTACAAAATCTTGCTATTGGGCCCACAAAATTCTGGCTATGCCCCTGACTGTATGATAATAGAATGTAACCCTCTGTGAATAATTACCATCATTCTATGGCATGCCTTTATATATCATGAGTGAAAACTACATAAGAAATGTAATACCTAAGAAAAATGTACACAAACAGTTGGCATGATAATATATTAAATATCAATTAGGTATATGCACTAGGTGATAGTGCAGCTTTAAGACTGTAGTGTAAGGCCTCGCACTGCCATCTAGTGGTTACTCTTATAATGTCACTATTAAAGTAATTACAGTATTTAACCAGTGCCGTTTCTTGCAGCAGACGAGCAGTGCGACCGCACAGGACGCCCGCAGCGGCACTTTGTCCCCCATTCTGCTCCCCCTCCTCTTCCCTAGTACTCTGCTCAGGGGCGGAGTTTTGCAGAATGACGCAGTTGCATTGTGACATCATGATGCAACCACGTCATCCTCGAAACTCTGCCCCCCCAAATGGAGTACTAGGGAAGAGGGAGGAAGGAGAGCGTGATATTAGAGCTATATACACCCCCTTGGCAACGAGCATGGATCCCAGAGCATGAAACCTCTGGCAACGAACATGGATCCCAGAGCATGAAACCTCTGGCAACGAGCATGACACCCAGCTCATGAAACCCCTGGCAATGAGCATGACACCAAACGCATGATACCCCTGGCAACGAGAAAGACACCTAGCGCATGAAACCCTTGGCAACGAGCATGACACCCAGTGCATGAAACCCCTGGCAATAGGCAAGACACCTAGCGCATGAAACCCTTGGCAACGAGCATGACACCCAGCACGTAATACCCCTGGCAACGAGTATGACACCGAGTGCATGAAACCCCTGGCTATGAGCAGGTAATTTAAAAGTAATTAGAAGCTTTACTGTAGGGCACAATGTATCACAGGCATTGCGTTGTGCAACATAATATGGTGCAGGGGGCATTACTGTATTTACCTCATTGAGGACCTGTTTCTGAGTTGAGTGCAAGTGCAAAGCCAGACCTGATTTCTTGCAGATGTATTAACCTGGAGAAGGGATAAAGAAGATAAAGAAGTGATAAAGCAGTGATCAGCGCAAGGTGATAAAGGAACAGTTAGGACTAGGAGCTGACTGGCTGGTGCATTATCACCTAGCATTTATCACTACTTTATCACTTCTTTATCCTTTTTTCAGGCTTAATACATCTGCCCCAGTGTCCACAGTAGCAAGGAGCTCTGTAGTAGTTGGACCTCAATTGGACTTATGTGAAATGGATGTTTCTGGGTGGCGAAAGGTTAGTTACCATGTGGATGCACGGAAAAGATGACTATGCTGGAAGTGTCATGAGAGTGTTGTGAGCATGTAGCCCGACTTCCGTGTTTGTTTGAGGCTTGTGGACAGAAATGAATTGGATCTGCTGTACCATACTTGCCTACCCTCCCGGAAGCTGCGGGAGACTCCCGATTTTCCTCTGTAGTCATCCACAGCCCTGGAAGGGTAGGTGACTCTACCGCATACTGCCTGCTTCCTTGTGAAGTGGGAGGATGGGAATAAAATCACTGCAATCACGGTGATGGTGTGGATTCCGCCATTTAACACCCTACCTGTGGACCTGCCAATCATGGGCATATACCTGTCATAGGGGTGAGACCTAATGATGTGACAGTGCAGCCCCGCTTCCTGAAGTGGCCTGCTGCCTCTCTTCTCCAGGCTTCTGCCGGAGAGGAGACAAAAAAAGTAGGTATGTCCTGCATCCAACATGGGGTAGACGCACGTGCCATGATGACCACTGCAGCTGGAAAAACAGTGGTCAGTGTGATGCATAATGTATGAAGCCACATGGACTGGTACTTGCATTAGTATGAGAGGAGGTAGATCTGGCAGTCATGGAATCAGGCAATAAGAGGCAGATATGCTACCAACCAGTGGTGGCTCCAGAGGTGGGGCTGCAGCAAAGTCCAAAATTCAAATAGAGGAGACACACCAATTGCCAGTGAGTCCTGGCTGGCAATGTTTGATGGCTCTCCTATTTGAATTTTGGACTGTGCTGCAGCCGCAGCTCTGGAGCTGCCCCTGCTACCAACTGCCAAACAATCAGCTCTTACTTTTCAAACACAGGGGGAGATGTACTAAGCAGGGATAAAATTGGAGAAGTGAGTCAGTGGAGAAGTTGACCTTGGCAACCAATCAGCATTGACGTAACATTGATAATTTGCACACTATAAACGTATATAGAGCAGTTGATTGGTTGCCTTGGGCAACTTCTCCAGTGACTCACTTCTTCATTTTTATCACTGCTTAGTACGTGTCCCCCACAGCCTGTAACATAGCAGTTAGGAGCTGAATGACTGGTATTTATCTCTCTCTTCTTTATCACACTCCAAGGTTTAGTAAATCTGCCTCTTAGTATGTGACAGCAAAACTGTGCACGTTTCAAAAGCAGAATTTGGAGTTCACTGATCCCAGTCCTACCCTGCCATACCACACAGCAAAATGAATTGTCCAACATTGTCTTAACTATATTTATAGCTGGGACATATGGCCATACTTACCGACTTCTGGGCTGCTCTCTCCGGGAGAGAGCAGCCCGTCGGCTCAGCAGGGGGGGCTGGCAGTCAGGTGACGCGCAAGGGGGGCGGGCCGGAGGCGGAACGGGGGTGGGCCGGAGGCGGAACGGGGCGTGGCTTTTCTGGATCGCGTCATTTAATCCACCCCCCCCCCCCCCCCGCTGTGTAATGCCGCGATTACCGGCACTATACAGCAGGGGGCGTGGTTACGACGACGCGATTCAACAAGAATCGCGTCATCGCCTGCCCGGACCGCCCACTTTACTCGTTAAGTGGGCGGCGGGCAGGGGGTGACCCTCGTAAATCGGGAGACTTGCCTGCTCTTCCGGGGGGGCCGGGAGGGTCACCCGTTTTTCGGGAGCCTCCCGGCCATTCCGGGAGGGTAGGCAAGTATGCATATGGCTGAAAACTACAAAATAAAAGAACTGGCAGCTCCTAATTACTTCATAACGTTTTTTAGGAGAGATCCTGGTGTAGTACAAGGAGGACTGCTCTGCTTTCCATGTATACAAATGAATAATTTATTTGTTCTTGGCAAGTTTAATTTCCCGTTATCTACACTTGTTGCACAGAAGCTATAAGTGAAAGGTGTATTTCTATGTATAACAGGGTTAACCTGCTGTGTAACACATTGTCACACTTTGATTGACATGCAGGGTCAGTGGGACCCACCAGCTGAAGGCTCACCCCCTCCTCTAGGGATCTGGTTTTAGACTGTGCACTTGAATTATACTGTATATTATACATATGTTACATTATACTGGACTATGGTGTATTCACTACAGTGTATTGCTGCATTGCTGTTATTAATCTGATACATTATCATGCATGCACTAGCAATACGGGATCAGTATGATATCCCGGCTGTCCGGATCCCGGTGGGCAGGAGGCCGTCGCGGAGTCCCAGATTATGCACGCTCTAATAGTTAGCCAGGCCTCTTTGGTGGATGGCTGCACCACTAAGCATGGGCCCCTGCCACTGCATTCAACCGGTGGGCCCTTCATGCAACAGTCCAACACTGTTGAGATGCATCTAATAGATACAATTTGCATACACTTCATAAGGCCAGACATGTGTGTGCATTAGTGGCTTACACTAAGTGGATTATACATGTCGCAGTCTGTAAAAGGCAGAGCAGTTGCCTCAGTAGTTACTGTATGTTACATAACTGGGCAGCCGCCATAAAGCTGCTTAACTTCAGCAGGATTACATATGGTGAAGATCTGTGAAAGTGTATGTGCACTATTTTCAAAGCAAGTCTTATTAAGCAATGCTAATTAAGCAACTTAATGTATCTCTCTAAATATACATGTCATCTGCACATAGTGGAACAGCAATTTTGTGTGCTTAACCAATAGCAGCAGTTGCTTATCTATAATGGGAGCAGGGTGTGCAGTGCTGCCCTGTCTTTTTCTGTGATAGATAGATAGATAGATAGATAGATAGATAGATAGATAGATAGATAGATAGATAGATAGATAGATAGATAGAATTATGTCATACCTCCCAACTGTCCCGATTCCAGTGGGATAGTCCCGCTATTTGGACACTGTCCCTCCCGCGGGCAGCATAGTCCCACGGGAGGGGGGGCAGTTGGGGGAGGCTTAGATCACCCGCTGCTCTGCTCTGCAAAGTAGCGAGTGATCTCAGTGCGAAAAGTGAGCCGGGGGCTGCTCAGGGAGCGCTGGGCACGCCCCCAAAATGACAGAAAGCATGTCCTCAGCGTGCGGCCATGCCCACTCAGCTGTGGTTACGCCCCTCCCACCAGAGGCCCTGCCCCTTTTTCGGGATGCCCACCAAGTCAAAAGTTAGGAGGTATGTTATGTGCCTTCTCCTATAAAATAAGTAATATTATGAGGATTTCATTGACTCTACTTTGGCACAAGGCTGTAGGCTAAATACTTTTGCAGAAATCCATGGTGACTTCTAATATACTTATTTGTTTATTTTATTATTAGAGTTGTTTTCATAATGACGGTTGAAGAGATAACATCAGAAGTCACCAGTCACTTACTGTGATAGAACTGATCCTCGGAGAACTGAAATTATTAAATGCAGGGGCATAACTAGAACTGTGCAGGGGCATAACTAGAACTGTGCGGGCCTCCTCGCATCAATAGATGATGAGCTAAAATGTTAAAGTGTCCTCTGTTGGTATAACCTTCTGCTCTAGGAAGCAACAGTGCCATTTATTGGTATAACAGTTCATTTTTGGTCTAAAAAATACTGAAACACATTCAGAAATGAGCTGTCTTTCCGCATGCTGTCCCCAGAATCGTTGCTCATCATAGTGACCGTGCAAAGAAACACTAACCAAATATGTATGTATAAGATTTCCCTCATTACCTATTGTAGCAGTGCTCCCGAAAGAGATCTCATGTAAAAGGACTCACTGATCAGATGTGTGTGTGTCAGGTTCTGGGTTTGTAACGTACCAGGAGCTGGGGATGCAGGGCAGTACAGGTGGTATGTAGTGAGGAGTCTGCATGCAGGAAGCTTGGAAGCAGACTGCAGCAAGCACAGGTATAGCTGCAGGAGGCATACAGCACACTGGTGTTGATATTATCTCTGATTACAACTGGAGCAGGTGGCAACTTTAGCACTGATGCAGGCTGAATCCACAAGGAAGGAAGCACTCTGCCACAGGGGACCAGGAGTCCTAGGAGACTTGTTGTACTGGCAACTGTCAGAAAGCAGTTTAAATAGGTAGAACTAGCAACAGATTAGATTAGAAGGGGTAAGTGGTGGCCTAGTGCTATACAGACACCGGGTGTGACCATGCCCCATTTTGATGTAATCTTGCCACTGTTGTGATGTGGTCACGTCCCATTACACACTGAGGCTCATTCAGGTGCGGTTGTTGTTGTTGCTGCTGTTGTTGCTATCTTTTGCCGTATGCAAGTAAGATGATATGCTAATATGGGCAGAAGCTATGCTGAGCATATGGAAGCCCACTGCTATCACATCATTTCAGTCATGACGGAAAGCCTTGAGTGCCTCTGAAGATGTGCAGTCTGAGCTGCTCTCCCAGGATGCTGAGGGCTTTCCAGTAGCAAGTATGATCGCAACTGCTAATTTATGCATGCCCAGAAAACTTCTTCTGGACGGCCGTGACACACGTGTTTACCCAACCACTCCCCATTCCCACCCCCAACGCTGTCTTCCTGGCGCTCAGTCTGCAACTAATTACTCGTGTGACTGCAATGACAAATTCACTCAATGCACATGCGCACTGCGACTCAGATGCACGCACAGTAAGAAAACTTCGACCAATGGGGGTAATTCCAAGTTGATCGCAGCAGGAAATTTTTTAGCAGTTGGGCAAAACCATGGCCCTCATTCCGAGTTGTTCGCTCGGTAAAAATCTTCGCATCGCAGCGATTTTCCGCTTAATGCGCATGCGCAATTTCCGCACTGCGACTGCGCCAAGTAAATTTGCTATGCAGTTAGGATTTTTATTTACGGCTTTTTCATCGTTCTGGCGATCGTAATGTGATTGACAGGAAATGGGTGTTACTGGGCGGAAACAGGCCATTTTATGGGCGTGTGGGAAAAAACGCTAACGTTTCCGGAAAAAACGCAGGAGTGGCCGGAGAAACGGAGGAGTGTCTGGGCGAACGCTGGGTGTGTTTGTGACGTCAAACCAGGAACGACAAGCAGTAAAATGATCGCAGATGCCGAGTAAGTCTGGAGCTACTCAGAAACTGCTACGAGGTGTGTAATCGCAATATTGCTAATACATCGTTCGCAATTTTAAGATGCTAAGATTCACTCCCAGTAGGCGGCGGCTTAGCATGAGCAAATCTGCTAAAATCCGCTTGCGAGCGAACAACTCGGAATGACCCCCAATGTGCACTGCAGGGGAGGCAGATATAACATGTGCAGAGAGAGTTAGATTTGGGTGGGTTATTTTGTTTCTGTGCAGGGTAAATACTGGCTGCTTTATTTTTACACTGCAATTTAGATTGCAGATTGAACACAGCACACCCAAATCTAACTCTCTCTGCACATGTTAAATCTGCCTCCCCTGCAGTGCACATGGTTTTGCCCAACTGCTAAAAAATTTCCTGCTGCGATCAACTTGGAATTACCCCCATTGTGCATAAAATTTCCACTTTGCTACCGCACCTGAATAAGCCTCACTGTCCTGATTTGAAGATCTCCAATGTTGGGAGGCATGTAATAAGATTTGCTCATTAATCATGTTAATACACCCTTTAGCATGTTCTGTCCTCACCTTCTTAAAAGACTTCCCACATTTTCTTTATAGTTATAACATCTCTGGAATTAGGGACTCACTTTACTCACCTGCAAAGTAATAAAGAAAAATTATTTTGAGATATACATGAGTTAAGCATAAGGAAACATCAAACACAAGTCTCCAGCGAGCACAGGATGAAATCTGGACTTTAGCCCTTTGATATCAAAATCTGCTATTACAGCATAATTGACTGGTATAAAATGTACTCAGATGCCAATACTGTATGCGGCTGCTTCATTCTGCAGAATATGCTGTGCAAGCATGAGGCATACAGGGAAAGAGAGTGGGATCAACTTTACTGTGATCGGATCAAATAAACTTCATAACATAACATGGAGGCTTTGCTGGTAGAGGGTATAAGTGAGGATGCTATCATAACAAAGAGGGGATAACATCTTCGGACACAGCGCTAACTATTGTCCCTCAAGTATAGATTCCAAGCAACATTTAGCCCAGTGATTCCCAAGATTTTGTGAGCTGTGGCCCCCTTAGTTCCATGAATTTATTCCATTGCTCACCACCTACTGAGGTCAGATTCAAACACTTATGTTGGTCTGTGCAGCAGCATCTATGTAGGAGCCCCATTTCTTGTAGAATTTTGTAACTTCAACCTCTGAGTCTGAGTGAACATCCCAGCTATCCATGTATAAGATATCTACTCAGTCTAGTTTGAGAGTCTCCAACCAAGTAGAGGACGAGGGTGGCCACTGTCTGAGTATTTATTTGTTATGGTAACTATTACTGTCAATAGAGGGTACAATAATTTTGCCAAAGATCCTGAAGACCAGTGCTTGCAAATGAAAGCTCCTCTTGTTCCTTAGGAAGATGTAGTTGGAAACTTTGATTAAGGATGTTCACAAATTAATAGAGGAGAAGAGAATTAACTGTAAAAAACTGCTTCTCTCAAATATATTCAACAGACTATATACTTGTAAAATGATCTATTAATTTAAGGCATAATTCAGAGGAGAATAGAAGAATCGAGATGCCCACCAGAGCTAACGGAAAGTCCTCAACAACTGCATACACATACGCAGCCAGGGGCAGATTTAGGGGTAAGGGCACCCCTAGGCACAACAGTAACTCCTCCCCCCGCCTCATTTTATTATTTTGATTGATTGGTTCTAAGCACTCATTTGATGATAGACAATTTAATAGAATAGTAAAAAAGCCACTACGATTTTTTTTCATTACTGTATGTATACATATTTACTAAGTCTGACAGCATACAGGGGCAGTATGTGCACGTCTTATCCATTTATACTGCATTCAAGAAGGCCTATGTTACAGTACAGTGTACATATTCAGCATGTACTGGTACATTTTGGGCTGACAGTACCAATATACGCATCCAAGTGTTGCCCCCAAACAAGTGCTGCCCCTAGGCACATGCCTTATGTGCCTAATGGGAAATTCGCCATTGAATGCAGCATTGATGAAGAAACGAGGAACATCAACTCCCCGAGTGAGTCTATGGTCACGCAGAAATACTAGGCACCTGTGTATTTGCCACCACTCCCTGCTACCTCCCCCAAATGGTCCCTTCCTGTCAATCAATCACTCTGCTTTGGAATTCTCATGGCGAGCAGCATCACAAAAGTACCTTGGTGTGTGCACACTGCAATCACCGTGCATGTGCAGCCTGCTGATAATCGCTCAGTTGTGTGCTCATTGGAATTGAGTAGAAACATGAATTAGGCCTTTGGTATCAATATTCATGAGCTTCAAACTAAAGAACAGTTAACAATATAATCAGAAGTCACTGATACACATATGACTAAGAATACAGCAATAAAACAATAATAATGAGCTGTCGATGCCTCAATGCAAAAACAACACCAGCTAGAATCTCTTAAATATGTCCTCTAATATAATGAGACAGTCTCAGCAGATGATGTCACTGATGGAATGCGAAGATTTCAGCATAAATATGTGGTTAAATTGTCACAAAAAGACTTTGCATGAAACTCTTGTTTTATACAATGTTAATATATCCAGGGCCGACTCTACCATTAGGCAGCTTTAGGCAGCTGCCCAGGGGCGCCGGCCCTTGGAGGGCACCTCTGAATTTATCTAGCAAAAGATGAAGGATGTCTCTATATGCAACCTCCTCCTTTTACACTGAGCTGACCACTGCTGTGGGTCTTATCAGGTGCAGACACCGCTATCAGGCTATACCACATAGTGCCCCATAGTGCATGTTAAGGCATATAGGAGGCATATGTAATCATGGCTACCGAGGGGCGCCCCATGGCCACGCCTCAAAGCCCTGATTCCTCTCCTCCAGGCCCCTGGATCCCGGCTCTCCAGTAGTAAGCAGCACCTGACTACATGTCTGTACCCGAAGCTTCACTGTAATGCTGCTGCCGCCTGTATGAGGAATCCTGCTAATGACGTGTAAAAAGCAAGAAAACAACTTAAGGTAAGTAACCTGTGGGGGTTTCCACGGGACCACAGACAGTACAGATCTTACGGCCTGATGGGTGGATAGCACTTGTAACAGCATAATAAGGAAAACTCAGGTGCTGGGGCACAATACAGTACAAATGGAGAAGGGGGGGGGGGGTTTCGGGGTCAGTAATGAACATACAGATGGGGGATGGAACACAATAAGGAGCATACAAATATATGTATGTCTCTGCGTGTATATATATACGTATATACATACATACAATTAAAGAGATGTAGTTAGCATCCTGGTGGACAGGATGCCAATGTCCAAAATACCGGTGCACTATACAAATTTGAGTGTTGTCCCTTTTCTCTGTATATGTATAATGACGCAATTCACCCCAGCCCACCTAGTTGCCACCTGTATCTCCCCTCCAGAAGGTGGTGGTTGGAAAGGGGGGTTTGCAGGTTAGGGGGCGCTAGGCTGAAGCTTTGCCTAGGGTGCAGAGAGATCTTGTACCAGCCCTGAATATATCATCCTACTTGTTGGAGAACAATGTATACAGTATCTCTAAATGAGAGTCTAAAGGCCTAAACACACTGGGCGAACTTTAGCTCAAAGCGGCTCACTTTTGGCATTTTGAGCTAGTTTAAGCTCAAACTCGTCCTGTGTGTATGGGCTAGCGATGAGCAGTGAGCGCTGATGCACGCTCCCACATCATCGCTATCCGCCGCCGTCCGTTGCTGTCTGTACAGCCGAGTGAAGCACTATTCACAGTCTCCTACTGTGGAAAGTGCTTCACCCCCCCCGTGAACATCGCTGGCACAGGGAAAATACTGTAGCTCAGTGTGCATGCATTGAGCTATCTTCCTGCCAGGAATGTCCATGATCATCGCTGTGCATACACGCTGGGCAAAAACACCCAGTGTGCATGCACCTTAAGTGCTGGCAAACATTTTGCGATAAACACTGCAAATGTAGATCCTGCTCATGTAGTAGTGGGCCTGATTCAGAGATGTATGCTATGGCGATATTATCAGCTGACTGCGCATGTGTGTTCCCAGTGGGACTATTATATTGGAAGTATAGTCAGAGTCAGGAAGACTAATACAGTTTAATAATCATTTATTTACAATATCATTGACAAGAATTAAAATATACTTATCCACGTTCCTTAAGGCAGTTATACAGGATAATCAGAGTCCTAGCATAAGTTGTGGTCACAGGGAGCCTCCTGTCGTTGCGTAGCACCTAGGTCTTCTCAGTCACAGAAACTCCTTTCCCAATCTCAGGTCTCAGTGGAGGCTGCCATCAGTCTGAAGTGTTCCTCTATTTAACCCAGAATTCTGGGAGGTGGTCAAGGGATCATATCTCCATACACATGTCATTGGAGTCCCTGGCATACATGCCGACATTCTGGCTGCTCTCTGCGGGAGAGAGCAGCCAGGTTGGCTCAGAAGGGGGACAGGGGAGGGCTGTGACGTGGGGAGGAGGAGGTGGGCCGGATGCGGGATGGGGGTGGAGCAGGGGCGGGATGGGGGCAGAGTTACCGTGACACATCCTTTAAGCCTCTCCCCCCACTCTGTAATGCCGCGATCCCCACCATTACACTGCAGGGGGCGTGGCTATGATGACGCGATTCAGCAAGAATCGCGTCATCAACTGCCCGGACCGCCCACTTTACACACTAAGTGGGCGGACGGGCAGGGGGACCCCTGATTCCGGGAGACTTGCCTGCTCTTCCGGGGGGCCGGGAGGGTTAATCCGATTTTCGGGAGCCTCACGGCCATTCCGGGAGAGTAGGCAAGTATGGTCCCTGGTCACTCGTAAGGCCCATACACATGGAGAGATTTCTGCAAGAGATGTGTGCTAAGCAATTTAGCTTGGGAGATGTCACTTGAACATCCCGGTTTCTAGATCACCCATACACATGTGAGATGTGTGCTGAGCAATCTGTGCTGAGCAATCTGTGCTAAACAAAATAAAAAGACCTATTTAAATAGTGGGTTGGTATTATAGGGGAGGGTGTGTTTTCTGTTGTGAAATTGCAGTGCCCATTTTAAAATCAGTGCCTTCATTGCCCTGTGTATAGTTGGTTTGCCTTCTGCACTGTGCTTTGAGATTGCTGTTTATTTAAAAGTGCTCCTTGCCTTTTATCATGGATGACTACCAGCTGAGGATATTGTACTGCCAGGCTGTTGTGGTGATTGATTTGAACCGAGAGAGAAGGATTAGGGAGAAGAGGGAGAGGAGACTTATTCGGTCTTGCTGGAACAAGCAGTGGCTTTTGGAGAGGGACTCCATGGCCAATATTTACTAAGAATTCGAGTTTGTCCGTTTTGTGTTTTTTTTTCTAAGTCCCAATCCGGGAATTCACTAAGCACCAATCTCGGCAGTGTTTGGACTATTCGTAATGGTTTGATTTGCAAAGTTCCGAAATACGAATGAATAGACCATCGGTCAAACGCGGCTGTTATTTCATAGAATACGGGCATTCACTATTCATTCGTATTTGGGTGTTAGTTTCTGAGTGCTCAAGTGCGGGTCTGTTTTTTTTCGATTCGTTAAAAAAAGCAGCAAAAAAATAGACCTGCTTTTTCCAGTCGAGTTTGGATAACCATGCACGGATCAGTGAGATCTGTGCATGGTTATCTATGGGAAAGGGTCTGTTTAGTGTAAAAACTGGAAAAAACATTGCGTGGGGTCCCCCCTCCTAAGCATAACCAGCCTCGGGCTCTTTGAGCCGGTCCTGGTTGGAAAAATATGGGGTAAAAAATGACAGGGGTTCCCCCATATTTAATCAACCAGCACCGGGCTCTGCGCCTGGTCCTGGTTCCAAAAATACGGTGGACAAAAATCGTAGGGGTCCCCCGTATTTTTGAAACCAGCACCGGGCTCCACTAGCCAGGTACATAATGCCACAGCCAGGGGACACTTTTATACTGGTCCCTGCGGCCCTGGCATTACATACCCAACTAGTCACCCCTGGCCGGGGTACCCTGGAGGAGTGGGAACCCCTTAAATCAAGGGGTCCCCCCCTCCAGCCACCCAAGGGCCAGGGGTGAAGCCCGAGGCTGTCCCCCCCATCCAAGGGCGGCGGATGGGGGGCTGATAGCCTTTTGAAAAAATGTGAATATTGTTTTTAGTAGCAGTACTAGGAGAACCACAAGTACCAGCATGCGGTGGAAAACCGGGCCCGCTGGTACCTGTAGTAGTACTACTACTAAAAAAATACCCAAATAAAAACAGGACACAGACACCGTGAAAGTAAAACTTTATTACATACATGCCGACACACACATACTTACTATGTTGACACGATGTTCGGTCCACTTCTCCAAGTAGAATCCATGGATTACCTGAAAATAAAATTATACTCACCAAAATCCAGTGTAGATCTGTCCTCTTCATTTTTGTAATCCACGTACTTGGCAAAATAATAAAACGCATTTACCCGATCCACACGGACTGAAAGGGGTCCCATGTTTACACATGGGACCCCTTTCCCCGACTGCCAGGACCCCCCCTGACTCCTGTCAAAGAGGGTCCCTTCAGCCAATCAGGGTGCGCCACGTCGTGGCACTCTCCTGATTGGCTGTGTGCTCCTGTAGTGTCTGTGAGGCAGCACAAGGCAGAGATACAATGTTGCGCCTATGCGCTCCATTGTAGCCAATGGTGGGAACTTTGCGGTCAGCGGTTGACCGAAAGTAACCTCACCGCTGACCGCAAAGTTCCCACCATTGGCTACAACGCAATTTTTTCTGATTTTTTAATACTTTAATCAAGTTTTTAAGGTACACAATGAAGCCCTGCACAGATCTCACAGATCCGGCCAGGATTCCTTGTGTTTTGTCAGGCAGTGTTTTACTCATCACTCCCGTAAAACACTGCCTGATAATAAGAATTTACTTACCGATAATTCTATTTCTCATAGTCCGTAGTGGATGCTGGGAACTCCGTAAGGACCATGGGGAATAGCGGCTCCGCAGGAGACTGGGCACAAAAAGTAAAAGCTTTAGTCTAGCTGGTGTGCACTGGCTCCTCCCCCTATGACCCTCCTCCAAGCCTCAGTTAAGATACTGTGCCCGGACGAGCGTACATAATAAGGAAGGATCTTGAATCCCGAGTAAGACTCATACCAGCCACACCAATCACACCGTACAACTCGTGATCTGAACCCAGTTAACAGTATGATAACCGTAGGAGCCTCTGAAAAGATGGCCTCCAACAATAAACAACCCGATTTGTTTGTAACAATAACTATATACAAGTATTGCAGACAATCCGCACTTGGGATGGGCGCCCAGCATCCACTACGGACTATGAGAAATAGAATTATCGGTAAGTAAATTCTTATTTTCTCTGACGTCCTAGTGGATGCTGGGAACTCCGTAAGGACCATGGGGATTATACCAAAGCTCCCAAACGGGCGGGAGAGTGCGGATGACTCTGCAGCACCGAATGAGAGAACTCCAGGTCCTCCTCAGCCAGGGTATCAAATTTGTAGAATTTAGCAAACGTGTTTGCCCCTGACCAAGTAGCTGCTCGGCAAAGTTGTAAAGCCGAGACCCCTCGGGCAGCCGCCCAAGATGAGCCCACCTTCCTTGTGGAATGGGCTTTTACAGATTTTGGCTGTGGCAGGCCTGCCACAGAATGTGCAAGTTGAATTGTACTACAAATCCAACGAGCAATCGTCTGCTTAGAAGCAGGAGCACCCAGCTTGTTGGGTGCATACAGTATAAACAGCGAGTCAGATTTTCTGACTCCAGCCGTCCTGGAAACATATATTTTCAGGGCCCTGACTACGTCCAGCAACTTGGAGTCCTCCAAGTCCCTAGTAGCCACAGGTACCACAATAGGTTGATTCATGTGAAACGCTGAAACCACCTTAGGGAGAAATTGAGGACGAGTCCTCAATTCCGCCCTATCCGAATGAAATATCAGGTAAGGGCTTTTATAGGATAAAGCCGCCAATTCTGATACGCGCCTGGCTGAAGCCAGGGCCAACAGCATTACCACTTTCCATGTGAGATATTTCAAATCCACTGTGGCAAGTGGTTCAAACCAATGTGATTTTAGGAACCCTAAAACTACATTGAGATCCCAAGGTGCCACTGGAGGCACAAAAGGAGGCTGTATATGCAGTACCCCTTTGACAAACGTCTGAACTTCAGGCACTGAAGCCAGTTCTTTCTGGAAGAAGATCGACAGGGCCGAAATTTGAACCTTAATGGATCCTAATTTTAGGCCCATAGACAATCCTGCTTGCAGGAAATGTAGGAAACGACCCAGTTGAAATTCCTCCGTAGGGGCCTTCTTGGCCTCACACCACGCAACATATTTTCGCCAAATGCGATGATAATGTTTTGCAGTTACATCCTTCCTGGCCTTGATCAGGGTAGGGATGACTTCATCTGGAATGCCTTTTTCCTTCAGGATCCGGCGTTCAACCGCCATGCCGTCAAACGCAGCCGCGGTAAGTCTTGGAACAGACAAGGTCCCTGCTGGAGCAGGTCCTTCCTTAGAGGTAGAGGCCACGGGTCCTCCGTGAGCATCTCTTGCAGCTCCGGGTACCAAGTTCTTCTTGGCCAATCCGGAGCCACGAGTATCGTTCTTACTCCTCTCCTTCTTATGATTCTCAGTACTTTTGGTATGAGAGGAAGAGGAGGGAACACATATACCGACTGGAACACCCACGGAGTTACCAGAGCGTCCACCGCTATTGCCTGAGGGTCCCTTGACCTGGCGCAATATCTGTCCAGTTTCTTGTTGAGACGGGACGCCATCATGTCCACCTTTGGTTTTTCCCAACGGTTTACAATCACTTGGAAGACTTCTGGATGAAGTCCCCACTCCCCCGGGTGGAGGTCGTGTCTGTTTACGTGGGCGACAGCCGTGATGTTGTCCGACTGGATCAATACCGGTTGACCCTGAAGCAGAGGCCTTGCTTGACTTAGGGCATTGTAAATGGCCCTTAGCTCTAGGATATTTATGTGAAGAGACGTTTCCATGCTTGACCACAAGCCCTGGAAATTTCTTCCCTGTGTGACTGCTCCCCAGCCTCTCAGGCTGGCATCCGTGGTTACCAGCATCCAATCCTGAATGCCGAATCTGCGGCCCTCTAGAAGATGAGCCTTCTGTAACCACCACAGGAGAGATACCCTTGTCCTTGGAGATAGGGTTATCCGCTGATGCATCTGAAGATGCGATCCGGACCATTTGTCCAGCAGATCCCACTGAAAAGTTCTTGCATGGAATCTTCCGAATGGAATCGCTTCGTAAGAAGCCACCATTTTTCCCAGGACTCTCGTGCACTGATGCACTGACACTTGTCCTGGTTTTAGGAGGTTCCTGACTAGCTCGGATAACTCCCTGGCCTTCTCCTCCGGGAGAAACACCTTTTTCTGGACTGTGTCCAGAATCATCCCTAGGAACAGTAGACGTGTTGTTGGAATCAGCTGTGCTTTTGGGATATTTAGAATCCACCCGTGCTGACGTAGCACTACCTGAGATAGTGCTACTCCGACCTCTAACTGTTCCCTGGACCTTGCCCTTATCAGGAGATCGTCCAAGTAAGGGATAATTAATACGGCTTTTCTTCGAAGAAGAATCATCATTTCGGCCATTACCTTGGTAAAGACCCGTGGTGCCGTGGACAATCCAAACGGCAGCGTCTGAAACTGATAATGACAGTTTTGTATCACAAACCTGAGGTACCCTTGGTGAGAAGGGTAGATTGGGACATGGAGATAAGCATCCTTGATGTCTAGAGATACCATATAGTCCCCTTCTTCCAGGTTCGCTATCACTGCTCTGAGTGACTTCATCTTGAATTTGAACCTTTTTATGTAAGTGTTCAAAGATTTTAGATTTAAAATTGGTCTCACCGAGCCGTCCGGCTTCGGTACCACAAACAGCGTGGAATAATACCCCTTTCCCTGTTGTAGGAGGGGTACCTTGATTATCACCTGCTGGGAATACAGCTTGTGAATAGCTTCCAATACTGCCTCCCTGTCGGAGGGAGACGTTGGTAGAGCAGACTTCAGGAACCGGCGAGGGGGAGACGTCTCGAATTCCAATTTGTACCCCTGTGATACTACCTGCAGGATCCAGGGGTCCACTTGCGAGTGAGCCCACTGCGCGCTGAAATTCTTGAGACGGCCCCCCACCGTGCCCGAGTCTGCTTGCAGAGCCCCAGCGTCATGCTGAGGACTTGGCAGAAGCGGGGGAGGGCTTCTGCTCCTGGGAAGAGGCTGCATGGTGCAGTCTTTTTCCCCTTCCTCTGCCCCGGGGCAGGAACGAGCGCCCTTTTTCCCTCTTGCCCTTATAGGGACGAAAGGACTGGGTTTGAAAAGACGGTGTCTTTTTCTGCTGAGAGGTGACCTGGGGTAAAAAGGTGGATTTTCCAGCCGTTGCTGTGGCCACCAGGTCCGATAGACCGACCCCAAATAACTCCTCCCCTTTATACGGCAATACTTCCATATGTCGTTTGGAATCCGCATCACCTGACCACTGTCGCGTCCATAACGTTCTTCTGGCAGAACTGGACATCGCACTTACTCTAGATGCCAGGGTGCAAATATCCCTCTGTGCATCTCGCATATATAGTAATGCATCCTTTAAATGCTCTATAGTTAATAATATACTGTCCCTATCCAGGGTATCAATATTTTCAGTCAGGGAATCCGACCAAGCCACTCCAGCGCTGCACATCCAGGCTGAGGCGATCGCTGGTCGCAGTATAACACCGGTATGTGTGTATATACCTTTTAAGATATTTTCCAGCCTTCTATCAGCTGGTTCCTTGAGAGCGGCCGTATCAGGAGACGGTAACGCCACTTGTTTTGATAAACGTGTGAGCGCCTTATCTACCCTAGGGGGTGTTTCTCAACGTGCCCTAACCTCTGGCGGGAAAGGGTATAGTGCCAATAATTTATTAGAAATCAGCAGTTTTTTATCGGGGGAAACCCACGCTTTATCACACACCTCATTTAATTCATCTGACTCAGGAAAAACCACTGGTAGTTTTTTCACACCCCACATAATACCCTTTTTTGTGGTACTTGTAGTGTCAGAAATGTTCAATGCCTCCTTCATTGCCGTGATCATGTAACGTGTGGCCCTACTGGACATTACGTTTGTCTCGTCACCGTCGACACTGGATTCAGTATCCGTGTCAGGGTCTGTGTCGACCATCTGAGGTAACGGGCGTTTTAGCGCCCCTGACGGTGTCTGAGACGCCTGAACAGGCACTAATTGATTTGTCGGCTGTCTCATGTCGTCAACAGTTTTTTGCAAAGTGCTGACATTGTCACGTAATTCTTTAATTACTACCATCCAGTCAGGTGTCGACTCCCTAGGGGGTGACATCACTAACACAGGCAATTGCTCTGCTTCCACATCATTTTCCTCCTCATACATGTCGACACAATCGTACCGACACCCAGCACACACACAGGGAATGCTCTGATAGAGGACAGGACCCCACTAGCCCTTTGGGGAGACAGAGGGAGAGTTTGCCAGCACACACCAGAGCGCTATATATATACAGGGATAACCTTATATAAGTGTTACTCCCTGTTATAGCTGCTGTATTTATATATTAGCTGCCAATAGTGCCCCCCTCTCTGTTTTACCCTGTTTCTGTAGTGCAGGACTGCAGGGGAGAGTCAGGGAGCCGTCCTTCCAGCGGAGCTGTGAAAGAAAATGGCGCTTGTGTGCTGAGGAGAAAGGCTCCGCACCCTTCACGGCGGCCTTTTCTCCCGCTTTTTTCAGGAAACTGGCAGGGGATAAATGCATCCATATAGCCCAGGAGCTATATGTGATGCATTTTTTTTAGCCATATAAGGTTTTTATATCGTTTTTATTGCGTCTCAGGGCGCTCCCCCCCAGCGCCCTGCACCCTCAGTGACCGGAGTGTGAAGTGTGCTGAGAGCAATGGCGCACAGCTGCAGTGCTGTGCGCTACCTTATTTGAAGACAGGAACGTCTTCTGCCGCCGCTTTCTCCGGACCTCTTCGCTCTTCAGGCTCTGTAAGGGGGCCGGCGGCGCGGCTCCGGGACCCATCCAGGCTGAACCTGTGATCGTCCCTCTGGAGCTAATGTCCAGTAGCCAAGAAGCCCAATCCACTCTGCAGTCAGGTGAGTTCGCTTCTTCTCCCCTTAGTCCCACGATGCAGTGAGCCTGTTGCCAGCAGGACTCACTGAAAATAAAAAACCTATTTAAACTTTTACTTCTAAGCAGCTCAGGAGAGCCACCTAGCTTGCACCCTTCTCGTTCGGGCACAAAAATCTAACTGAGGCTTGGAGGAGGGTCATAGGGGGAGGAGCCAGTGCACACCAGCTAGACTAAAGCTTTTACTTTTTGTGCCCAGTCTCCTGCGGAGCCGCTATTCCCCATGGTCCTTACGGAGTTCCCAGCATCCACTAGGACGTCAGAGAAATTACGAATCACATCGACATCGGAAAAAACGATTGTGCAAAACTCGGCAGCTTAGTAAATGATCGTATCAGGATTCAAAAAGTTGCAGTAAAATGCACCCGATACCATTCGAGTTCAAACACCCTTCAAAACGGCCAAAACACGAATCTTTGTAAATATACCCCCATGTCTCATACACCGCTGCTATGTGAGGTTCGGGACAATAATCCTAAGGACTACAGGAACTATCTGCACATGAATGATGACATGTTCCAGGTGCTGCTGCGACTGGTGACACCTCTCATTGGGCCTAATTCAGACCTGATCATAGCTGTGCAACATTTTGCATGGCTACGATCAGTTACTCAGACATGCGAGGGGACGCCCAGCACAGAGCTAGTCCGCCACGCATGTCTGGCCCTACCCCCTGCACAAGTACAAAAGCATCACAGCGGCTATGGTTTTGTACTTGACGAGTAGCTCCCTACCTGCGCAGCTCCTGCGCGCTGGCAGGGAGTTACCCATCGCTGTGAGGGTCGCAGCTGCTGCGTGATTTCACGCAGCTACCTCAGCCCACCACCCTTGCCCCCAAAATGGCGGCCAAGTGCCGCCGGCCCGCCCCCTCCTGCCCAGCGACCGACTCTGCCTGTCAATCAGGCAGAGGTGATTGCTGGGCTGAGATAGCCATCGGCTGTCTGGCATGCGCCGACGCACTGCGGCACCAGCGCATGCACAGTTCAGACCTGATTGGAAATGCACAGCAGTGATCAGGTCTAAATTAGGCCCATTGTAAAGCAGGACAAAGTTGTGCGCAGGGCCATTTCTGCTGAGGAACGTCTGGTTGCTACCCTGCGCTGTCTTGCTACTGGGAGACCACTACAGGACCTAAAGTTCTACACCCTGATCTCCCCTCAGGCTTTGGGATTGATCATTCCAGAGACCTGCATGGCCTTATAAAGCGTCCTCCGAAAGGAGTATCTGTAGGTAAGAACATGTATAGTAGCAATTGTTTGGGGACACTGTGGGGGGGTCACTATGTGCGCTGAATTTAAATGCAGCATATTTTAATGTTAAACCATTTCTCTCAATAGTTGTTGAAAAACTACATGTCCCATCATATAAAGGTTATTATAGCATAGTCCTGATGGCTATGGTTAATGCTAACTATGAGTTCATATTTGTGGATGTGTGGAAAAATGGGAGAGCATCCGATGGCGGATCAATAAAAGATACTGTATTTTATGAGAGGCTGCTTTGCAACATACTGAAAGCTGAGGACTGCATGCATGGCCTGAACTATGTATTTGTGGCAGATGAGGCCTTCGCGCTGCATGAGCACCCTACCCACAAAGGAACTTATCCAAGGAGAAACACTTCAATTATCGTCTCTCAAGGGCCTGCTGCATAGTTGAAAACGCATTTGGGATCTTGAGTAGTAGGTTCCGAATTTTCCACTCTTCTATTGGCCTAAGGGTGGATCAAATAGACTGGGTTGTGTTGGCCTGCTGTGTTCTACACAATTATCAAAGGTGCAAGACCCAAAATGCCCCCATCTACTACTCCTGCCAACAACCCTGATGTGGACTCTGCCAGGTGGCCTGCTCATGCCGACAACCCTGATGTGGTTCTGACAGGTTGCCTGGACTTGAAAGGCCACAATCCACACCCAATCCCACGTTAAAGACAAAAAAGGTCAGGTAAGTAAGTATACCTGACCTTTTTTTAATGGAGTGGATGCAGTGGATTGGCAAGACTGCTTTTATGTTTGCTAGACATTACAAATGCTTGATTGGTTTATATTTTATTGTATTTTTTTTTTCAAAATAAAAATGTATCTTGTTTTAAACTTCTGTTGTCAGAGTATTTACCTGTGTGTGTTTTGCATGTATGTTAAAAAACAACGTAGCCATGAGGAGCTCTGGGGTCAAGTATACCCAGAACACTTCACAACTGCATAGTTTTTTTATGGGGGATAAGTGAGGACAAATGGGGTCCAACAGTGTGGACCAAGTCAGGCATACCTGTAATGGAACCAGCAGGCCCGGCGCAACCTGCTCAGCAAAGGGATGCAAAGCAGGTAGGCGCCAAGCTGGAGAGGCGCTTTCCCCGCTCTGCATCCCTGTGCTGTCCCTGCTGCTGCCTGTCACTATGTCAGGCTGCAGCGCCGGCAGCTGTGTGGCTATCGGATAGGATTGCGGCATACAGTAGATATGAGAGGGCCGGCCTTCAACACCTCCCCAATTAGAATGCAGCAAGCTCTGCCCCCTCTCTCATATTGCTGCTGCGGCCGGCCACTCTGCGGCCATCAGCAAGACCCTAGAGTCCTCACAGCTGCAGGTGTCAGCGCACAGTCCGTGTGCTGAAACGGGTGGCGCTTGAGACAGAAACTCGGCATCCCAAGCGGGCGGTGATGGTCGCTGCTCTGAGTGAGTGCGCACTGGGTCAATGTGCAGGAGGAGGGAACGTGGGTGCAAGCAGCTGTATTAACATGTACACTTAACTCCAGGTCACCATGGTTACCGCACACTACTATGAGGCAACAGCAGTGGAGAGTGGGACACAGTAGAGGGACCTGTTTGGATTCTGGGAGGTAAGGTCCAGGGCCGTTTCCAGCGCTTTTTGCGCCCCGGGCGGGAAACAGGGGGCGTAGCTTCATGCAGGGGGTGTGGTCAGTTACGCCCCCTGTTCAGAGTAGCGCGCCTGAAACGCTGTGCGGTGCGCGATGGTCCTCTCCATGCAGCGGGACACAGTGGGCAGCTGAGGCAGTAGCGGATCTTGCCATGGTGTGGCGAGCTCCAGATGGCGCCAGCGCCCTCCGGAAGGTGGCGCCCTGGGCAAAAGTCCTGCTTGCCCGTGGCAGGATCCGCTACTGGTGAGGTCACAAGGTAATATTCATGGGGGTGCGGATCACCAGCCATCTGGGACACAGTAACTTCTTACTGTGTGACCACCCTTGTGTTCTCTCAGTGTAACACCCCACCCCCGTGTTCTGTATTTAACACCCCTTTACCTGGGTTTTCTGGGTAATGGTGTGTATTTAAACTCTTCCTGCTTTGCATTGCTTCTCACCTTGTACTTCTCTTGGTATTAGTGCCTCCACCCGAATCTTGACATGATCTTCTGGGGAGTGTTCAATTTCAGGAACACCAGAGGGAGATTCGGGAAATGCCCTGCCCACCATGTGCTTAGACTGCCCCCACTACAGGAATATATCACACGGGGGTTCAGTATGGTATGTCGGCGGTCGGGGTCCCGGCGACCAGCATACCGGCGCCGGGAGCCCGACCGCCGGCTTACCGACAGTGTGGCGAGCGCAAATGAGCCCCTTGTGGGCTCGCTGCGCTCGCCACGCTACGGGCACATTGGCGTGCTACGTGCGCCACGCTATTTTATTCTCCCTCCAGCGGGGTCATGGACCCCCACGAGGGAGAATAAGTGTCGGTATGCCGGCTGTCGGGATTCCGGCGCCGGTATACTGTGTGCCGGGATCCCGTCAGTCGGCATACTGAAGACCACCCATCACACGGATATGTTGCAAAAGCCACCCTGGCACATTTATTAAAGTGTCTGGAATAGCAATTGCTTTTATGCATTTATATACGAGGCACTATAGTAAGATCAATAAAAGAGGACATATACTAAATAGGCATAGAAACGTATTGAACAGTCAGTAAGGTACACACATATCTAAAGGGTGTATAATGCAGTAATAAGAAAAAATGAACATAACACATGAATCTGCTCTCTCCTGTCTGTACCTTCCTGAACCTTCCTTTTGTATACAATTAACACCCAGGCCTTTGCAATCACGGACTGGGTAATGACAACTTCAACAGTAGTATCACAAGGAATTTCACACATACCACACTCAGCATTAGACAATACATCCCCCACTATAGTGCACTGTTATGTCAGAGTTCATAAATTATCTTCTGCATGCTATGGCTTGGAGAAAACTGTACTTTAAAGGGTTCCAATTGGCACGTTCAGCAACGCTGGTACTTGTAGTTCCACAAACTGATTTGTGATGAAATCACACACATTGTTAGTTAATAATTGTCAGTCTTTAGCAAGAAACATAGGAGGTCATTCCGAGTCGTTCGCTCTGAAAATTTCTTCGCATCGCAGCGTTTTTCCGCTTAGTGCGCATGCGCAATGTCCGCACTGCGACTGCGCCAAGTAAATTTGCTACGAAGTTTGGATTTTTACTCACGGCTTTTTCTTCGCTCAGGCGATCGTAATGTGATTGACAGGAAATGGGTGTTACTGGGCGGAAACAGGCCGTTTTATGGGCGTGTGGGAAAAAACGCTACCGTTTCCGGAAAAAACGCAGGAGTGGCCGGAGAAATGGAGGAGTGTCTGGGCGAACGCTGGGTGTGTTTGTGACGTCAAACCAGGAACGACAAGCACTGAACTGATCGCAGATGCCGAGTAAGTCTGGAGCTACTCAGAAACTGCTACGAGGTGTGTAATCGCAATATTGCGAATACATCGTTCGCAATTTTAAGATGCTAAGATTCACTCCCAGTAGGCAGCGGCTTAGCGTGTGCAATACTGCTAAAATCGCCTTGCGAGCGAACAACTCGGAATGAGGGCCATAATACTGTAAATTGTTATTTATCTCACATGCCTCCAAAGTGTGCGTCCCTCTGCAAACTCTCCTCTCCAGGGGTCAAAAAGGAAGGTTTGAAATGTGTTATCCTCTGTAGGCCACTTAACTTCATCAGACTGGGGTTCTCCCTCTCAGTGGGGCTCTCTCTGTGCAGTCACTTTGATTTCTTCCCCAGTATTCTCCAGTCATTGTCAGCTGCTTCTTAGCTATATCCAAGACATGGCTCCTTCTCTCTCTCCTGGCCCATCTCCTCCTCCACTCGTCTGGACAAAAACATTCCATTCTCCACTCCCCCCTCTCCATGCCCTATTTCCCCACCCCCGACAGCCTCTGCGTGTCTCTCTGTATATCCTCTGAAACCCAAGGCTGTCTGGGAGATGTAGTCTCTAAACACAAAATGGCCGGTGTCCAATTTCACATCTGCTCGTCATAAGTGCTGGGCGCTACATGTAAGTGTCACCCCCATGTTCTGTCAGTGTCACACCCCTCTTCTGCATCCTGCCCCAGTCACTATGTCACCCCCAGCCATTGTCACCACCCCTGTGTTCTGTCAGTGTCACACACTCCCCTCTGCGTTCTTCCCCAGTCACTGTCACCCCCCGTGTTCTGTCATCGTCACCCCCTCTCTGTGTTCTGTCCAAGCCATTAGCACGACTTCTGTGTTCTGTCCCAGTCACTATGGTACCCCCCTCTGTATTCTGTCCCGGCCATTGTCATACCTCCCAACATGACCCTCTCCATGAGTGACACAATGCTCTGCTTCTGGACTTTTCCCTTTCTCTATGATTGCTGGCATCTGTGTTGAACAAGTTAATGGATAAGAAAGGTGTTTCACCACAGGTGCTGGCAATCACACATATAGAGAGAAGTTCAGGAGCAGAGCATTCTGTCCCTCCTGGAGAGGGTCACGTTGGAAGGTATGTATTGTGTCATCACCCCTGTGTTCTGTCCTAGTCACTGTGTCAACCTCCGCCTAAGTTCCATCCCAGTTACTGTATCACCTGCCCCCATCTGTGTCTGACGGAGGGTGCAAATTTACAGTTTGCAGAAGGGCACCGGACACCATAGCACCGGCCCTGGGAATCAGTATGATATCCCGGTGGCCGGCATCTCGACAGTCATAATCCCGTCGTCGGGATGGCGGTCGCCGGAATGCCGGCAGCGGGTCAAGCGCAGAGAAGCCCCTTGTGGCTCACTGCGCTTGTCACGCTGTGGGCAGGGTGCACTTTTGTGGACACCCAGAGGGGGAGATTATCTCGGGATTGTGGGGGTCATTCCGAGTTGATCGCTAGCTGCCATTGTTCGCTGCGTAGCGATAAGTGAAAAAAACGGCTAATCTGTGCATGCGTATGCACCGCAATGCGCACGCGTGTCGTACGGGTACAAAGTCCTTTGTGGTTTTGCACTTGTTCTAGCGACGATTCCAAACGCATAGCCGATCGCAAGGAGATTGACAGGAAGAGGGCGTTTCTGGGTGTCAACGGACCATTTTCTGGGAGTGTTTGGAAAAACGCAGGCGTGGCCGGGCATTTGCTGGGTGAGTATCTGACGTCATTACCGTGTCACTCATCGCAGCAATCATCGCACAGGATAAGTAACTACAGGGCTGGTCTTGTTTTGCACAAAATGTGTTTGCAGGCGCTCTGCTGCACAGGCGTTCGCACTCCTGCAAAGCAAAAATAGACTCCCCCATGGGCGGCGACTATGCGTTTGCACGGCTGCTAAAAACTGCTAGCGAGCGATCAACTCGGAAAGACCCCCTGTGGCGGTCGGGAACCTGGCATCAGTATTCCGAGTGCCGGGATCCCGAATGCCGGGATCTTAACCGCATCCCCCTGTAATAAATGTCCCCTTTTAACATTACCTTGAAGTTAGTATTGTCCTCACTTATCTCCCCTTAAAAAAAAGAAGTTTTTTAAGGGGGGATAAGTGAGGACAAATGGGGTCCAACAGTGTGGACCAAGTCAGGCATTCCTGCAAATACTATCATAACTCCCCCCCAAAAAAATAAAAATTGATAAACCATAAATAATACACACTTTAAAAAAATAATAATTTACTGATAAAAATATATAAATTTTTAAAACTTATGCAACTGGATTCATCGATATGCATTAGGCCAATGATTATCTATTGAGCAAGGATTTTTCAAACAGAACAAAGAAGAATCAGACCTAAAAAAGTACTGTAAAGCCAGTAACAGTGATGCCATCCAACTTGGGCAAAGAAGAAAGCCAACGAATTTGCAGACAGTGGGGGTCATTCCGAACTGATCGCAAGCTAGGAATTTTCGCTGCACTGCAATCAGGTCAGAACTTTGCATGCGTATGCACCGCAATGCGCAGGCGCGTAGTACGGGTACAAAGCGGATCGTTGCTGAGCGATGGATTTAACAAAGAATCTATTCACACAGCCGATCGCAAGGAGATTGACAGGAAGAGGGCGTTTGTGGGTGTCAACTGACCGTTTTCTGGGAGTGTTTGGAAAAACGCAGATGTGTCCAAGCGTTTGCAGAGCGGGTGTCTGATGTCAATTCCGGGACCTGACATGCTGAAGTGATCGCAGCGGCTGAGTAAGTTCTGAGCTACTCAGAAACTGCACAAAACTTTTTTGTAGTGCTCGGCTGCACATGCGATCGCACACTTGCAAAGCAAAAATACACTCCCTTATAGGCGGCGACTATCTGTCCGCAGCACTGCAAAAAATAGCTAGCGAGCGATCAACTTGGAATGACCCCCAGTGTCCTTTTGGGCATTATGCGCATCTGAGAATCTATCCTATTTGAAAATTGACGAACGTTGTCCGGTGGCCTATTAAGCATTTCCTCCTCTTGCTGGATAACTTGAACTGTGCTGGTGGATGCAGAATCGGAACTCAATAATGAAGTCTTTCTTCTCCGCCTTGGTGGTGCTGTTGACAGAGACACTGCTGACTCCTCACCACTGAACTCCAGTTCTGTTGCCTCTGTTGCGGAAGTGTCCACTACCAGCTCCGGGGTAGATTCCTGTAAAAAAAGCAAAGAAAACATTAGGACGTTCATTAAACAATGATAAATTTGAACATTTTTATGTGTTTTAACTTACCGGATTAGGGGTCCCCTCCTCCTCTTGCGTCTTAGGAGACTCTTTATCCAGGCTACCCTGTCCATGTACCCTCGACTCTCTCTCCAAAAGGAACTTCATCTGTTCATAATACCATAGTGTCGGCTGGTAAACATCATCAGTTCCGGCTCCTGAATGCTGGGACTCGATCACTCGCGTGTTTTCCTTCTTGAACACCATCCACAAGTTCACTGTCTTCTTCACCTAAATTAGATCGGCATCACTGTTGTGGGCTTTGCTGTACTCCACCAGACACAAACCAAACATGCTCCCCCTTTTCTCCCCAGGATAGTGCCCCTAATAATACCAGAGAAGTGCCCTTTATAATGCGAGAGTAGTTTCGCCAGGTAAAGTCGCTTATACACACGTTGCACCAGATAAAGTCACTTATACACATGTTGCACCAAGTAAAGTAGCTTATACACATGTTGCACCAGGTAAAGTCGCTTATACACACATTGCACCAGGTAAAGTCGCTTATACACACATTGCACCAGGTAAAGTCGCTTATACACACGTTGCACCAGGTAAAGTCGCTTATACACACATTGCACCAGGTAAATTTGCTTATACTGTACACACGTTGCATCATGTAAAATGTAAAGCCGCTTATACACACGTTGCACCAGGTAAAGCCCATTACCAACGTTCTACCAGGTAAAGTCACTTATACACACGTTGCACCAGGTAAGGCCCATTACCAACGATGCACCAGGTGAAGTCGATTATACACACATTGCACTGGGTAAAGTCGCTTATACACACGTTGCACCAGGAAAAGCCCATTACCAACATTGCACCAGGTAAAGTTGCTTACACACACGTTGTGCCAGGTAAAGCCCATTACCAACATTGCACCAGGTAAAGTCGCTTATACACACGTTGCACCAGGTAAAGTCGCTTATACACATGTTGTGCCAGGTAAAGCCCATTACCAATGTTGCACCAGGTAAAGTCGCTTATACACACGTTGTGCCAGGTAAAGCCCATTACCAACATTGCGCCAAATAGAGGCCCTTAAAAAAACATGTGCTGGACTTTATAGTCACAGAGAAGCACCCTGGTGACAGACCCGTGGTACATTACAAAGCACTACAAAAACATAATAACACCCCCATCCCCTGCCTGCTAAAACAGGCTAAAATCACCACAATACACATAATAATAACCCCCCATCCCCCTGCTGTTAAAACAGTCTCTATAGCACCACACTAAACATAATAATAACCCCCCTGCTGTTAAAACAGCATCATAGCACCACAATAAACACAAAAATAACCCCATCCCCCTGCTGTTAAAACAGCCTCATAGCACCACACTAAACATAGTAATAACATGATAAATATACATACTAGTAAAATACAGGAAGTAAAATGCCGAAGCCATGGTAACAACATACGGAATCACAGTCGCAAAGCTGTGATACGACCGCAAAATGGTAGTGACACGCCTGCGTTTGAGCCATTACTCTTGTTACCTCCCACAGACGCTCCCTGCCTGTCACTCACTTAAGGCAGGATGTACTAAAGGGAAAATTCTGTAAAAACCCAATTTTCGGGGGTTTTACCGCATTTCCCATATATACTGCATACCTCCCAACATGACCTTCTCCAGGAGGGACAGAATGCTCTGCTCCTGGACTTCCCTCTTAATTTGTGATTGCCAGCACCTGTGCTGAAACACATTTCTTGTCCATTAACCTGCTCAAAACAGGTGCCAGCAATCATAAATTAAGAGAAAGTCCAGGAGCAGAGCATTCTGTCCCTCCTGGAGAGGGTCATGTTGGGAGGTATGGTACTGTACTAAGCACGACAATGCTGGGCTTTGGTGCAGAGGGTCGTTACTCTGTAGCACAGTAGTTCTCAAACTTTTCTTGAATCAAGGAGCCCTAGAGTATCAGAATTTTTTTCACAGCACCCCTAGGCCAAAAGTTTCTTATTGAGAAATTTAGAAAGAAATATTAAATTAAGTGAATTGTGTTTATATGTCATCCTTAGGTTTAATTGTGTGGGGAGGGACAAAGGGGGTCATTCCGAGTTGATCGTAGCTGTGCTAAATTTAGCACAGCTACGATCATTCACACTGACATGCGGGGGGACGCCCAGCACAGAGCTAGTCCACCCTGCATGTCAGTGCTGGCCCCCTGCAGAAGTTGTGAATGCTGATTATTTTACAGGACAAAAGCAATACCTTAATACACTTAAATTCGAGCCGCTGCGGCCTCTGTATGTAATCCTTACCCTACATACTTTTTACACAGTTGGCGTACAAAGGCCCGTACCCTGTACGCACTTTGCGTACTCACGCCGCGACGGACGTACAAAGTACACGCAGTGCATACACACACACACACACACACACACACACACACACACACACACACACACACACACGGAAACGCTGAGAGCACAATGCAGCTACACTTGTTATAGAAATACAACTTAAACTTAGCAGGAAATGGGACACGACATCAATTGTATTTCAAAAACTATGTTGGGGTCCAACCCACCAACGGTTATCTTAGCAGGGAGTTACAAGAATAATACAATGCAATAAGAGAAAAAGGCTACAGTCAATGGTACATATGTTTGTTCGCCTTTGCTTCCCGGTCCTCAGTCATCAAGGTAGATGACCTTCAGAGATTGTGTGTGACCGGGCCTGCAGCTGGCCTTTTATACATTTGTCCAAAACCTAATACAATGGAAACTGTAAACTCTTCATCTATTGGTCACTGGGATGGTCGTTTACAGTATAGGAGAGATCATAGGTCAGTTTGAATAGGTGGTCGATGTCTGGTCCTGGTGCACTTGCAGTTGGTCTCCACTGGGTTCCCGCCGAATATCAGGAGTACAGTAAATACAGTTGATATTAATAGTCTGCTCCTGCGCATACCTATTCGCACGAGCGTGCTATCTTCCGAAAACCAACACCGGAATATTGCTCTTAAAATACCCTACAGCTGGATAGCAAACACCACCTCCTAACCTAATTCTGTCCCCTCATATCCTGTAAATGTGAATCCCTTTGTTATTATACCCTTTAAGCAAGTGTAACTCGCTGGTGTGGTGCAGGCTGACTATGTGTAAATTGTGCGCTATGTGTATTAAATATGTAATGTGTCTTTATGGCTTTTCCATGCGATTACAAATGCTACCGTAATTACTTAGACCACGCGCTAATACGCAGGACCGCGTGAGCGGTCATACGCAACTTAATGTGTGATTTTCAACTTCGACAGTCCACTCTTTGGCAGTCATCAATAACTGCCACACTTAACTACTAACCAGAAAATGTTATCTACACAATATATACAAGTTTGGATGACCGGGGAGAGTTGTAGGTGGGAAATGTATAGCCTAGTGGTATAGTAAAAAGCATGTATGTATGAATCAATGTCTTAGGGGCATGTATCATCGTGCCGTATATGTTCTAAATAAGCTTTGAGGTATTGCGAAGTATACATTAAATCCTTCTTATCCTGTATTAAGGGTCTGTACTTGGGCAAACACACACTACCGAGCTTCGTTCAGGCAAGGGCTTTTAATCCCTCGCCTCTTCGGCTTCTAGTACCAACAAATGGGGAGCACATTTAGATGATGATACATGGAGGGGGAACATATGTGAGTGCTAGTATATGCACCTGTCGACTATGTGTGCCATTAACTGGAGGTTGCAGGGATGAAGATAAGACACATATATAAAAATGCATTCACATAAACATTTGGTAGGGCTGACGTCTTTTCCGGTTGGATGTTTCTGGGTAAAGGGGGAAACAGAGGAAAAATGGTGAAAGAAACAGGCCATCAAATTCATTTGCAATCCTTATCATAACACTGTCTCTATGGATGGATCATAAATCAAATCTGCTGCTGTATCAACGCCCTCGCTCCTTAGACTCATCAAATTTGTGCTGTGCTTGCGCCGCGTCAGAATTCGAACACACCTGAACATCAAACCAATAATTATGACGACACCTAGGATACACAGGAGAAACTTACCTACACTTGCAATTACATTCTGTACCCACTCTCCTAATCCAGAAAACCATTTGAGTGGGTTTAGCCATGAGACCCAGTCTGTCAATTCATTACCCACAGCTGTCAAGGAAAGATTGTGTCTCCTCCGGAACTCCCACTTCAACTGCAAGATCTCGTCTATCCTTTGATCGATAATCTCCGTGGGGTCGTCAGTGTTGTTCGTAATGTACGTACAGCACTTCACACCACATTGAGTTGCCAGAGTGACACAGTACCCACCCGTCACAGCCGTGACATAATTCAGGACCATCCTGTGCTGGACCAACTCCATCTTGTAGGCTTGTAACTCCCTGCTCGTATACCTAAAGGTGTCATCATACATCTCAGTGATATTATCTATCAAGTTCGCAAGCGCTTGGATGTACCTAAAATGTATAATTCCTCTGGCAGTACGGATGATGTCTAATGCGAGAAGAATTTGAATCCCGGTGGATTCATGGATCAAATCAGAGGTTGCGTGCTCTGCCCTATCTATGATGTGTCTCTTGATGATGTGTTCATAGTGGGTATGAGTATAAGGAGTCTGAGCGTTGCGGTGAATGTCTTTCATTTTATCGTGCTCTAAGGTCATGACCTCTGGTAGTACTCTTCCAATGTAACACAATCCCTCAGAGCTCGGAGTGAGCCACTTGCATGCTTTCCTCCCACATATTAAATAGGCATCATCTGGGAGAACATAGGGTACAGAATGTAACAACACCATATTGCTAATTTCTCTAACGTCCTAGTGGATGCTGGGGACTCCGTCAGGACCATGGGGAATAGCGGCTCCGCAGGAGACAGGGCACAAAAAGTAAGCTTTTAGGATCACATGGTGTGTACTGGCTCCTCCCCCTGACCCTCCTCCAAGCCTCAGTTAGGTTTTTGTGCCCGTCCGAGCAGGGTGCAATCTAGGTGGCTCTCATAAAGAGCTGCTTAGAAAAAGTTTTTTAGGTTTCTTATTTTCAGTGAGTCCTGCTGGCAACAGGCTCACTGCTACGAGGGACTTAGGGGAGAGAAGTGAACTCACCTGCGTGCAGGATGGATTTGCTTCTTAGGCTACTGGACACCATTAGCTCCAGAGGGATCGAACACAGGCCCAGCCATGGAGTCCGGTCCCGGAGCCGTGCCGCCGACCCCCCTTGCAGATGCCGAAGTTGAAGAGGTCCAGAGGTCCGGAAACAGGCGGCAGAAGACTTTCAGTCTTCATAAGGTAGCGCACAGCACTGCAGCTGTGCGCCATTGTTGTCGGCACACTTCACACCAGCGGTCACTGAGGGTGCAGGGCGCTGGGGGGGGCGCCCTGGGCAGCAATGTATAATACCTTTTTCTATGGCTAAAATACATCACATATAGCCCTTGAGGCTATATGGATGTATTTAACCCCTGCCATATATCGCAAACTCCGGGAGAAGAGCCCGCCGTTTTAGGGGGCGGGGCCTATTCTCCTCAGCACACAGCGCCATTTTCCTGCTCAGCTCCGCTGTGAGGAAGGCTCCCAGGACTCTCCCCTGCACTGCACTACAGAAACAGGGTAAAACAGAGAAGGGGGGCATATTTTTATATATTAAGCGCATATAACAGAAACAACACCTTTTAGGGTTGTTTATATACATTTTTATAGCGCTTTGGTGTGTGCTGGCAAACTCTCCCTCTGTCTCCCCAAAGGGCTAGTGGGGTCCTGTCTTCGATAAGAGCATTCCCTGTGTGTCTGCTGTGTGTCGGTACGTGTGTGTCGACATGTATGAGGACGATGTTGGTGTGGAGGCGGAGCAATTGCCGGTAATGGTGATGTCACCCCCTAGGGAGTCGACACCGGAATGGATGGCTTTAATTATGGAATTACGTGATAATGTTAGCACGCTGCAAAAGTCAGTTGACGACATGAGACGGCCGGAAAACCAGTTAGTACCTGTCCAGGCGTCTCAGGCACCGCCAGGGGCTGTAAAACGTCCCTTACCTCAGTCAGTCGACACAGGTACCGACACAGATGAATCTAGTGTCGACGGTGAAGAAAGAAACGTATTTTCCAATAGGGCCACACGTTATATGATCACGGCAATGAAGGAGGCTTTGCATATCTCTGATACTGCAGGTACCTCAAAGGGGGGTATTATGTGGGGTGTGAAAAAACTACCTGTAGCTTTTCCAGAATCAGAGGAATTGAATGACGTGTGTGATGAAGCGTGGGTTAACCCCGATAGAAAACTGCTAATTTCAAAGAAGTTATTGGCATTATACCCTTTCCCACCAGAGGTTAGGGCGCGCTGGGAAACATCCCCTAGGTTGGATAAGGCGCTCACACGCTTATCAAAGCAAGTGGCGTTACCGTCTTCTGATACGGCCGCCCTCAAGGATCCAGCTGATAGGAGGCTGGAAACTACCCTGAAGAGTATATACACACATACTGGTGTTATACTGCGACCAGCAATAGCCTCAGCCTGGATGTGCAGTGCTGGGGTGGTGTGGTCGGATTCACTGACTGAAAATATTGATACCCTGGATAGGGACAGTATTTTATTGACTATAGAGCAATTAAAGGATGCTTTTCTTTATATGCGAGATGCTCAGAGGGATATTTGCACTCTGGCATCGAGAGTAAGTGCGATGTCCATATCTGCCAGAAGAAGTTTATGGACGCGACAGTGGTCAGGTGATGCGGATTCCAAACGGCATATGGAAGTATTGCCGTATAAAGGAGAGGAATTATTTGGGGTCGGTCTATCGGATCTGGTGGCCACGGCAACAGCCGGAAAATCCACTTTTTTACCTCAGGTCACCTCCCAACAGAAAAAGACACCGTCTTTTCAGCCGCAGTCCTTTCGTTCCTATAAGAACAAGCGGGCAAAAGGACAGTCATATTTGCCCAGAGGCAAAGGAAGGGGTAAGAGGGTGCAGCAAGCAACTACTTCCCACGAACAGAAGCCCTCCCCGGCTTCTACAAAGCCCTCAGCATGACGCTGGGGCTGTGCAAGCGGACTCAGGGGCGGTGGGGGGTCGACTAAAGATTTTCAGCACACAGTGGGCGCGCTCACAGGTGGACCCTTGGATCCTGCAGGTAGTATCTCAGGGTTACAAGTTGGAATTCGAAAAGTCTCCCCCTCGCCGGTTCCTAAAGTCTGCTTTACCAACGTCTCCCTCAGAAAGGGCGACGGTATTGGAAGCCATTCACAAGCTGTATTCTCAGCAGGCGATAGTCAAGGTACCCCTCCTACAACAGGGAAAGGGGTATTATTCCACACTATTTGTGGTACCGAAGCCGGACGGTTCGGTAAGACCTATTCTAAATCTGAAATCCTTGAACCTGTACATACAGAAATTCAAGTTCAAGATGGAGTCACTCAGAGCAGTGATAGCGAATCTGGAAGAAGGGGACTTCATGGTGTCCCTGGACATAAAAGATGCTTACCTGCATGTCCCAATTTACCCTTCACACCAAGGGTATCTCAGGTTCGTGATACAAAACTGTCATTATCAGTTTCAAACGCTGCCGTTTGGTTTGTCCACGGCACCTCGGGTCTTTACCAAGGTAATGGCCGAAATGATGGTTCTTCTACGAAGAAAAGGCGTATTAATTATCCCTTACTTGGACGATCTCCTGATAAGGGCAAGGTCCAGGGAACAGCTGGAAGTCGGAGTAGCACTAACCCAAGTAGTGCTTCAACAACACGGGTGGATTCTGAATCTTCCAAAATCTCAATTGACCCAGACGACACGTCTGCTGTTCCTGGGAATGATTCTGGACACTGTTCAGAAAAAGGTGTTTCTCCCGGAGGAGAAAGCAAGGGAGTTATCCGAACTTGTCAGGAACGTCCTAAAACCAGGAAATGTGTCAGTACATCAATGCACAAGAGTCCTGGGAAAGATGGTGGCTTCTTACGAAGCAATTCCATTCGGCAGATTCCACGCACGAATATTTCAGTGGGATCTGCTGGACAAATGGTCCGGATCGCATCTGCACATGCATCAGCGGATAACACTGTCACCAAGAACAAGGGTGTCTCTTCTGTGGTGGTTGCAGAGTGCCCATCTGTTAGAGGGCCGCAGATTCGGCATACAGGACTGGGTCCTGGTGACTACGGATGCCAGCCTACGAGGCTGGGGAGCAGTCACACAGGGAAGAAACTTCCAGGGCGTGTGGTCGAACCTGGAGACGTCTCTTCACATAAATATACTGGAGCTAAGAGCGATTTACAATGCTCTAAGCCTGGCAAAACCGCTGCTTCAGGGTCAGCCGGTGTTGATCCAGTCGGACAACATCACGGCAGTCGCCCACGTAAACAGACAGGGCGGCACGAGAAGCAGAAGAGCAATGACAGAAGCTGCAAGGATTCTTCGCTGGGCGGAAAATCATGTCATAGCACTGTCAGCAGTGTTCATTCCGGGAGTGGACAACTGGGAAGCAGACTTCCTCAGCAGACACGACCTCCACCCGGGAGAGTGGGGACTTCATCCAGAAGTCTTCCACATGATTGTGAACCGTTGGGAAAAACCAAAGGTGGACATGATGGCGTCCCGCCTCAACAAGAAACTGGACAGATATTGCGCCAGGTCAAGAGACCCTCAGGCAATAGCTGTGGACGCTCTGGTAACACCGTGGGTGTACCAGTCCGTGTATGTGTTTCCTCCTCTGCCTCTCATACCAAAGGTACTGAGAATTATACGGCTACGGGGAGTAAGAACAATACTCGTGGCTCCGGATTGGCCGAGAAGGACTTGGTACCCGGAACTTCAAGAGATGCTCACGGAAGAGCCGTGGCCTCTACCGTTAAGAAGGGATCTGCTTCAGCAGGGACCTTGTATGTTCCAAGACTTACCGCGACTGCGTTTGACGGCATGGCGGTTGAACGCCGGATTCTAAAAGAAAAGGGCATTCCAGAGGAAGTTATTCCTACCTTGATTAAAGCCAGGAAGGAAGTGACCGCACAACATTATCACCGCATTTGGAGAAAATATGTTGCGTGGTGTGAGGCCAAGAAGGCCCCAACGGAGGAATTTCAATTGGGTCGATTCCTACATTTCCTGCAGGCAGGATTGTCTATGGGCCTCAAATTGGGGTCTATTAAGGTTCAAATTTCGGCCTTATCGATTTTCTTCCAGAAAGAATTGGCTTCAGTGCCTGAAGTACAAACCTTTGTCAAAGGTGTACTACATATACAGCCCCCGATTGTGCCTCCAGTGGCACCGTGGGATCTCAACGTAGTTTTGGATTTTCTCAAATCCCATTGGTTTGAGCCGCTCAAATCGGTAGATTTGAAGTATCTTACATGGAAAGTAACCATGCTACTGGCCCTGGCTTCAGCCAGGAGAGTATCAGAGTTGGCGGCTTTATCGTACAAAAGCCCATATCTGATTTTCCATTCGGACAGGGCAGAACTGCGGACGCGTCCTCAATTTCTGCCTAAGGTGGTTTCGGCTTTTCACTTGAACCAGCCTATTGTGGTACCTGCGGCTACTAGCGACTTGGAGGACTCCAAGTTGCTGGACGTTGTCAGAGCATTGAAAATATATATTTCAAGGACGGCTGGAGTCAGAAAATCTGACTCGCTGTTTATCCTGTATGCACCCAACAAGAGGGGTGCTCCTGCGTCTAAGCAGACGATTGCTCGTTGGATCTGTAGCACAATCCAACTTGCACATTCTGTGGCAGGCCTGCCACAGCCTAAATCTGTAAATGCCCACTCCACAAGGAAGGTGGGCTCATCTTGGGCGGCTGCCCGAGGGGTCTCGGCATTACAACTTTGCCGAGCAGCTACGTGGTCAGGGGAGAACACGTTTGTAAAATTTTACAAATTTGATACTCTGGCTAAGGAGGACCTGGAGTTCTCTCATTCGGTGCTGCAGAGTCATCCGCACTCTCCCGCCCGTTTGGGAGCTTTGGTATAATCCCCATGGTCCTGACGGAGTCCCCAGCATCCACTAGGACGTTAGAGAAAATAAGAATTTACTTACCGATAATTCTATTTCTCATAGTCCGTAGTGGATGCTGGGCGCCCATCCCAAGTGCGGATTGTCTGCAATACTTGTACATAGTTATTGTTACAAAAATCGGGTTATTATTGTTGTGAGCCATCTTTTCAGAGGCTTCTTCATTGTTATCATACTGTTAACTGGGTTCAAATCACAAGTTGTACGGTGTGATTGGTGTGGCTGGTATGAGTCTTACCCGGGATTCAAGATCCTTCCTTATTGTGTACGCTCGTCCGGGCACAGTACCTAACTGAGGCTTGGAGGAGGGTCATAGGGGGAGGAGCCAGTACACACCATGTGATCCTAAAAGCTTACTTTTTGTGCCCTGTCTCCTGCGGAGCCGCTATTCCCCATGGTCCTGACGGAGTCCCCAGCATCCACTACGGACTATGAGAAATAGAATTATCGGTAAGTAAATTCTTATTTTTCCAGGTAAAGAAACCAATCCCCAGTTCTCTCATCTGCTCAGTACAAGTATAAGGTTGGATGATGTGGGCACAATACCCCGTCGATACTTTTCCAACCCACATGGTCTTGCTCCCACGTGTATACCTATACCGAAAATACCTCCCACTGTTGGCTATCTTGCGTACAAGATCAGAGTCAATAGGTATCCTATCAGCTCTGTGTGAGAAGGTCATTGTCTCGTTATTCCAGGTTACTTCCCAATTTCTGGGTTTTCGGAAATTGGAGACATTAAAGCATATTAGTGACCTATCTACATGATACTGGTGGAGCTTCAAACTAGGGGGCCTAGATATATTGAATTTCTTGTCCACCGGTCTCCCAACCCGTAATTTGAGTACCTCATCTAACGTTAAAGGATATGGCACTAATCCCGACTTACTCTCTCCTTGAGGTACTTTGGAGCACACCCAACATTCTGTCTGGTTTAAGACCTTACCCACTAATGAGTGGTAATCACTCAACGGATGTCTGTCCATGTCGATATTAATGTTGGACTGACATCTTTGGATGCACCCATCTTCGACTATGTTCTCGCAATATCTACAAATACAATATTCATCAGACAATAACCCCTCACATTGCCTCCGAGCTCCATGACTATCAGAGCTCTTACTGATACCAGCCTTTACTCGAGTGATGTGCTGCTCCTGAGATCCTACAAATTCGTACTCGCCATCAGAACCCATTCCAGATCCTTGCTCGACCTCTCTGGGACCCTCACCAAAACAAATTGTCCTGAGCAAAAACAGTATTACTAGCAGAACCCGAAACGCAGTCTCTTGTGATAGATCCATTTCGTTAGGGGAAAGAAGGAAAATAAGGAGAAGAAAAGAAAGGAAAATGCAGTAGGGGGTGAAAAAAGAAAATGGTGTGACAACCGTCCTTGATCTTGTTGCTCTCCGCGCTCAGGTGCCGTTCAACAGTCCTGCCTCTCAGCTTTCCCGGAATAGACTCTCTGTCACACGCCATAGGCGGCGTTCACCGCGCTTACCCCTGCGTGCCTGCTGGTCTGTGTTGCGGCCTCCGCCTTTGTTGGTCCACGGGCTCCGGCGCCTGGCTGGCGCGGCTCCTGGTGGTTCTCCGGGGCAGGGGCGCCGCCATGACACCCGGCATCACGTGGGCGGGGAGCAGGTGACGTCATCAGACTGTTCCGCCAATTCAGTGGAGGCGGGAGATTCAAAGGCAGACGCCGGGCAGCGCCTCGGTGCCTGATTATCGTCTTTTCCCCTGAAGTGGATGCCAGTGCTTCTGTCCTCGGCGGATCTCTCTGCAGCATACCCCAGTGTCTCCGGCATTTCCAGGTGTCAGTTGTTGCACAGCTTCCAGCGTTCCCAGCCGCTGCTGGGTTCCAATGCGCTCTTGTCACCAGTGCTTCTTGGAGTCAGCGTGGGCTGCAGGTTAAACGTCGCTCTCAAGTTACACAAGTCCTCAGTGTCTTTAACCCTCGCTCTCAAGTTATACAAGTCCTCAGTGTCTTTAACCCTCGCTCACAAGTTATACAAGTCCTCAGTGTCTTTAACCCTCGCTCTCAAGGTATACAAGTCTTCAGTGTCTTTAACCCTCGCTCTCAAGTTCTTCAAATCATCAGTTTCTTTAACCACCGCTCTCAAGTTCTTCAAATCATCAGTGTCTTTAACCACCGCTCTCAAATTCTTCAAATCATCAGTGTCTTTAACCACCGCTCTCAAGTTCTTCAAATCATCAGTGTCTTTCACCACCGCTCTCAAGTTCTTCAAATCATCAGTGTCTTTAACCACCGCTCTCAAGTTCTTCAAATCATCAGTGTCTTTAATCACCGCTCTCAAGTTCTTCAAATCATCAGTGTCTTTAACCACCGCTCTCAAGTTCTTCAAATTATCAGAGTCTTTTAACCACCGCTCTCAAGTTCTTCAGTCACCAGTATCTTTTACCGTCACTCACAAGTACTCCCTGGACATTTCTCCATACACTCCTTCTCTGTTATGTGACATTGTGTTGCTCTCTTCCTGCAATAAAGTCCTTTAATATTTTCACCAAGCTTTTCTGTCAGAGTCCTGTATGAGGAAGACCTATATCAAGCCATCCCTGTTCCGACCCAACTGTGGTTCCTCTCCCCTACCATCGGGAGAACCTCCGAGTTCACAACACCCCCAACCTAGGTCAGTGACAGTATACTCAGGCCACATGGACCCGGGGGATCGGAGCCCAGAGGCAAGTACCATCCAGGACTTGATTTCTCGAGTACAAAGTTAGGAAGCAGCACAGGGCCAGGTGATGCATTATCTCCAGGAATTATCTGGTCGGCTGGATCAAATTCAGACTTCTCTGGCCTCAGTAGTACCGGCCCCAGCTCCAGTACCCGCTCCAGTGGTTGTCTCTAGTAATATTCCATCCTCCTCTGGAACCAGGTCACGCCTTCAGCTCCCTACTCCTTCTCGCTATAATGGGAATCCAAAGAATTGCTGTGGTTTTCCCAATCAGTGCGAGGTACATTTTGAACTGCTTTCACATAACTTCCCTACTGATCGGTCCAAGGTGGCATACATTATTTCTTTGCTCGAGGGTTCAGCGTTGGATTGGGTGTCTCCGTTATGGGAGCGATCTGATCCATTGGTTTCTAGTTACACCAATTTCATTACGTCATTCCGGAGGATCTTTGATGAGCCCGGCAGGACGACCGCTGCCTCTGCAGACTTGCTTCGTGTCCGACAAGGCTCTCGTTCAGTGGTACAGTATGTGATTAATTTTCAGACCATAGCCTCAGAACTGCGCTGGAATAATGATGCCCTTCGGGCTGCCTTTTGGAACGGGCTCTCTGATCGTCTAAAGGATGAGTTGGTCACTAGAGATTTGCCAGATTCTTTAGAACAGTTGATCTCGCTCTGTGTAAAGGTAGATCTTCGCATGCAGGATCGAGGTGGCGAACGTAGTCGGTCAGATCGATCAAGGGTCCGATCTCTTCCATCTAAGCAAACGATTATTCCAAGTCCTGATGAACCCATGCAGATTAATCGATCCCGGCTGTCCCCAGAAGAACGTCAGCGTCGTCGTGAGGGTAGACTCTGCCTCTACTGTGGAGCCGCGGATCACTTTCTCAAGTTTTGCAAGTCTCGCCCGGGAAACGGGCAGTCCTAGCTTGTTCCGGAGGAGTTGAGCTAGGAGTTTCTTCTAAACCTTCTCCGCCAGTGGACTGTTTACTCTCCGTGTCTCTGTTCTCCGAGTCAATAGCCAAACCCGTTAAGGCTCTGCTGGACTCAGGGGCTGCAGGGAATTTTATTTCCCTTTCCTGTGCCCAGGATCTGGGTTGTCAGCTACGGTCGGTCGAACGACCTATTACGTTGACTGCTATCAATGGTACCCAAATTTCTAACGGTCTGATTTCAAGTTGTACAGTACCAATCAAACTGCAAGTGGGAGCTCTGCATCAAGAACACCTAGAGTTCCTAGTGATTCGGGAGATGCCCCACGATCTGGTTCTTGGCCTTCCTTGGCTTAAACTTCACAACCCTCACGTCGACTGGAGTTCGACACAAATAACATCTTGGAGTTCTTTTTGTCATTCAAATTGTCTCACCCCAGTCTATCCGCTCCGTGTATCTTCCAAGTCAGATGAAGGGCTCATTCCGGAGGCCTATCGGGAGTTTTCTGACGTGTTCTCGGAGCAAGCGGCCGATCAGCTACCACCGCATAGACCCTGGGACTGCCCCATTGAGCTCATTCCGGGGAAAATGCCACCTCGGGGTCGCACTTATCTCTTATCATTGCCCAAGACCCAAGCTATGTCGGACTATATCAAGTCTAATCTACAGAAATGATTCATCCGCCCCTCTACTTCTCCGGCGGGGGCGGGTTTCTTTTCTGTGAAGAAGAAGGACGGAGGGCTGAGACATGTATTGACTATCGTGGTCTAAATGATGTCACCATTAAGAACAAGTATCCTTTGCCGCTCATTACGGAGCTTTTTGATAGAGTTCGTGGAGCCCGAGTTTTCACCAAGCTTGATTTAAGGGGAGTATATAATTTGATATGTATCCGACAGGGGGACAAATGGAAGACGGCCTTCAATACCAGGGACGGGCATTATGAGTATCTGGTAATGCCGTTTGGCCTCAGCAACGCCCCTGCCGTCTTCCAGGGATTCATTAACGAAGTCTTTCGGGATATGCTATACCTAAGTGTAGTGGCATATTTGGATGACATTCTGATATTTTCTAAAAATCTCACTGTTAGGTGCCGGGGTCCGCTCGTCGGTGCGGCCCGGCGCCTAGCAACCAGGGACGCCGTGCGCGTACAGCCGCCGGCTCCCTGGCAACGCTAGATGCCGGGCGCACGGAGCCGCACGGACCCTAGCAACGGGGACGCCACTGGCGGACCGCGTTCCCCGTTGCTGGGTCCATTTAAATTAATAAGGGCACCTGTTTCCTGGCCGTGCAGCAAGGCAGCTGCACGGCATTTAGTCCAATCAGCCTCTAAACAGCTGATTGGAGGACTCCCTGTTAAGTACACTCCCAGGGCTTCTCACAGACGCCGGTAATAGCTTCCTGCATGCTGTATCTGTTTGCTGAGAGTGTTTCCAGTCCTGCTGTACCCGGTCGTTCCTGTCCTCAGTTGTCCTGTACTCGGAAGTCGTCATCTGTTCCTGGAGTCCTGACTGAGCACCTTTAAACATCCAGTGGTGTTCGTGAGTCACGGCGTAGCCGTGTGTTGCGGCTTGGCCGCTTTATTACTTATTATTTGTGTTTCGGAGCTTTTGCGGAGGATTCCGCTCCCACAGATCCACTCTGGTATCCAGCGGTGCTGGGTAGGAGTAACGGACTAGTGGATTTTGGTTGTCCTTTTATCTGGCGGTTTTTCCGCGCATACTTCTGGTTTGGTTAGTTAGCTTGTTGCCCCTGGCCGGTTGTCAGTCAGAGGTCCTCTTGTCATCATCCTGCCTCGGATTTCCCTTTGTCTCTCATTAAGACCGGGGGGCACCGGAGTTGGGCAGACATAATCCGCCTTTCAAACGTGGCTGCCAGGGGCTCAAGAAACCATAGTCTCGCAAGGGATTTCCGATAGCACGGGTGAGACAATAGAGTTAGGGCGCCAGGGGCAACTAGTCTTTCCAGCTCCCGTAACCAGCATTCCCTTCCAGTACTCTGGCCATTGCCATGAGATCTCCTCCGGTCAGGAGTACTGGAATCATAGCATTATTACCGGCCAAACCAAAACTTAAAATTAAACAGGGTTTAATTTTTTACTTATTCAGTTTTGTAAGAGTTATCGGCCTCATGAATCCCACAGGTTTAGGGCCAAATCCTGGTCAGCTCCTAGTCAGCCAGATTCAAGAACTTACTCAGATGGTTCAGGATCTTTCCCTTCGGGTGAAGTCGCAGGAAGATCTTTTACGAACTTCCCCGAGGGTAGTCCTTGAACCAAAAATGCACTTGCCTGACCGTTTTTCTGGTGATAGGAAGGAGTTTTTTAATTTTAAAGAATCCTGTAAACTTTATTTTCGTTTAAGACCGATCTCCTCAGGTACTGAATCTCAGCGGGTCGGAATTATTATTTCTTTGCTCCAGCGGGATCCTCAGACCTGGGCATTCGGTTTAAAAGCAGAGGATCCGGCGTTGTTGTCAGTAGACGCCTTTTTTGGGTCTTTGGGGCTTTTGTATGATGACCCTGATAGAGAGGCATCCGCTGAGAGTCAGTTACGCGCTCTCAGACAGGGTAGAAATCCTGCAGAGGTTTTTTGTACAGAGTTTCGCCGTTGGTCGAACGACTGTGGCTGGAATGACCCAGCCCTGCGCAGTCAGTTTCGCCTCGGCTTATCAGAGTCTATAAAAGACAGTCTCCTTCAGTATCCCGCTCCTGAGACTCTCGATAAACTCATGGAGCTTTCTATTAAGATTGATCGTCGTCTCAGAGAGCGGAGGGCTGAAAAAGGAGCACCTGTCAGGTCTACTCCATGTGTATTTTCCATTCCTGAGGACGTAGAGGAGCCCATGCAGATGGGTCTCTCCCGGCTGTCTCCAGAAGAAAGAGCCAGAAGGCAAAACTCTGGTCTTTGTTTGTACTGTGGGGGTAAGGGACATTTTGCCCGTAATTGTCCGAACAAGTCGGGAAAACGCCTCGACCAAGTGAATTGTGAGGGGGTTCACTTTGGTCTGCAGCTTATCTCCTCGAATAACTCCCTTTTAGTCCCAGCTAAAGTTTCCTTTGGCAGCCTCAGTTCTTCGGTGTCGGCTTTTGTTGACAGTGGAGCTGCAGGGAACTTTATGGACTTAACGTGGGCCAAGGCCTTAGGTATTCCTCAGTTAGCCTTGGGTAGGTGTATCACCATGCATGGTTTAGATGGGAGTCCCTTGTCCAATGGGGTTATTTCCCTCTGTACACCCCCTGTACTACTTACGGTAGGAGCTCTTCATTCCGAAAAGATCGAGTTTTTCCTTACCCATTGCCCAGCAGTTCCAGTGGTTCTGGGTCACCCTTGGCTGGCCTTTCATAATCCCATCATTGATTGGCAGTCGGGGGAGATTTCACAATGGGGTACCATCTGTAATAAGGAATGTATTACGTTTCCCGTCAGAATAGCTGCTGCCATTCCCGAACTCATTCCCGTGGAATACCAGGACTTTGTTGATGTGTTTTCCAAGGGCAATGCGGACATTCTGCCTCCCCATCGGCCTTATGATTGTGCTATTGAGCTAATTCCTGGTGCCACATTGCCAAAGGGAAGGCTATATGCATTATCCGGGCCAGAAACAGCGGCCATGAATGAGTATGTTAAGGAGAGCCTAGGGAAAGGATTTATCAGGCCATCTAAATCCCCTTTAAGTGCAGGCTTCTTCTTTGTGGAGAAGAAAGATGGATCACTCAGACCTTGCATTGACTTTAGAGCCCTGAATAAGATCTCAGTTAAAAATACTTACCCTCTGCCGCTGATTTCTGTCCTCTTTGATCAGCTGCGTTCGGCTGTGATTTTTTCTAAAATTGACCTGAGGGGAGCGTATAACCTCATTCGAATCAAGTCGGGAGATGAGTGGAAGACGGCTTTCAGTACTCAGTCGGGTCACTACGAGTATCTGGTGATGCCGTTCGGCTTGTCTAACGCTCCGGCAGTTTTCCAGGATCTCATTAACGATGTGCTCCGTGATTTTCTAGGAAGATTCGTGGTCGTTTACTTAGACGACATCATGATCTATTCTGATTCAATTGAACAACATGTTACCCAGGTGCGTCAGGTTCTTCAAAAATTACGTGAAAATCATCTATATGCCAAGCTGGAGAAGTGTGAGTTTCATGTCACGGAGGTATCCTTTTTAGGGTACATTATTTCCCCTCGGGGATTCTGTATGGAACCTAAGAAGCTCCAAGCCATCCTTAGTTGGGCGCAACCCACCAACTTAAAAGCAATTCAGCGCTTTTTAGGGTTTGCGAATTATTATAGAAGATTTATTCATTCTTTTTCCGACCTGGTTGCTCCCATTGTGGAACTGACTAAGAAGGGAGTGGATCCTACCAACTGGTCACGTGAAGCTGAGTTATCCTTTCAGGCCTTGAAACAAGCTTTTGTCTCAGCTCCAGTCCTCAGACATCCCAACCCAGAATTGCCCTTCATTGTTGAGGTTGATGCCTCGGAGGTTGGAGTGGGGGCTATCCTATCTCAGAAGGATCCGGACTCTCTGGAACTACATCCTTGTGCCTTTATGTCCAGGAAATTCTCATCCGCTGAATCCAACTACGATGTTGGTAACCGGGAGTTACTGGCTATTAAATGGGCTTTCGAGGAGTGGAGGCATTGGCTTGAGGGAGCAACACATACCATTTCAGTATTGACTGACCACAAAAATCTTCAGTACATCGAATCAGCTAAGCGGCTGAATGCCCGGCAGGCTCGTTGGGCTTTATTTTTTACTCGTTTCAAGTTTATTATCACTTTTAGGCCAGGTTCCAAGAATACCAAGGCGGATGCCCTGTCACGCAGTTTTCTTCCAGTTCATAATAACAGTCCTGTTACTCCCATACTTCCGTCTTCAGTCATTTGGGCAGGCCTCACACAAGATTTATTTACCCAGTTAAAGCAGCTTCAACATCAAGCTCCTGGAAATACTCCTGCTGGTCGTCTTTACGTCCCTGAGTTTTTGAGAGCTACTGTTTTGACTGAGTTTCATGATAGCAAAGTTGCCGGGCATCCGGGGATCTCTAAGACTTTGGAATTAGTCTCCCGCTCAGTATGGTGGCCTGGTCTTTCTAAAGACATTAAGGAGTTTGTTTTTTCTTGTCAGGTCTGTGCACAGCATAAGGTTCCCCGTTCCTTGCCTATCGGGCAACTTATGCCCTTAAATGTTCCTCTCAGGCCATGGTCTCATATTTCCATGGATTTTGTGGTAGACCTCCCTCTGTCAGCCGGATTCCGAGTCATATGGGTGGTAGTGGACCGTTTTAGCAAGATGGCCCATTTCATTGCTCTTCCCCGACTGCCATCTGCCCAGGGATTGGTTGTTTTGTTTCTCCGCCATGTTTTCAGACTTCATGGGTTGCCCACTGATATTGTTTCTGATCGGGGTCCACAATTCATTGCACAATTCTGGAAGTCTTTTTGTGCCTCATTAAAGATGAAATTGTCTTTAACATCCGGCTACCATCCCCAATCCAACGGGCAGACCGAGCGAGTTAATCAATCATTAAAACAGTATTTGCGTTTGTACTCAGCCAAACTCCAGAATGATTGGTCCGAGTTTCTTCCTTTGGCGGAGTTTGCTTACAACAATTCTTGTCATTCCTCCACTAATGTGTCTCCATTCTTTTCAGTTTTTGGTTTTCACCCCAGAGCTAATTCTTTTTTTCAACATTCTTCTGTTTCCTCGCTAACCTTAACCTCTCATCTCAGAGTCATTTGGAAAAAAGTGCACCTTGCTCTCAGAAGAGCGGCATTTCGAGAGAAAAATTTTTCTGACAGGCTCCGGCGTCCTTGCACTTTTAAGGTGGGAGACAGGGTATGGTTGTCGACTCGTAACATTAGACTTCGACAAACCTCAGCTAGATTGGGCCCCAAATTTATTGGACCATTTCATATTATTAAAAAAATCAATCCAGTTGCTTTCCGGTTACGTTTACCAAGAGCTCTCCGGATCGGAAATACGTTCCATTGCTCCCTGTTGAAACCATACGTTTCTTCCAGTAGATTTCCTCGGAAGATCTCTCAGGGGAAATCACCAGTAGATGTACAGGGACATCAGGAGTTCTTGGTGGAGAAGGTTCTCGATTCCAAATTGTCCCGGGGTCGGCTTTATTTTCTGGTGCACTGGAAAGGCTATGGTCCAGAGGAAAGGTCTTGGGTCCTGGATAAGGATCTCCATGCCCAGAGGCTCAAGAGGGCATTTTTTCGGGAATTTCCTCGGAAACCTGGCTTTAGGGGTTCCTTGACCCCTCCTCAAGGGGGGGGTACTGTTAGGCGCCGGGGTCCGCTCGTCGGTGCGGCCTGGCGCCTAGCAACCAGGGATGCCGTGCGCGTACAGCTGCCGGCTCCCTGGCAACGCTAGACGCCGGGCGCACGAAGCCGCACGGACCCTAGCAACGGGGACGCCACTGGCGGACCGTGTTCCCCGTTGCTGGGTCCATTTAAATTAATAAGGGCACCTGTTTCCTGGCCGTGCAGCAAGGCAGCTGCACGGCATTTAGTCCAATCAGCCTCTAAACAGCTGATTGGAGGACTCCCTGTTAAGTACACTCCCAGGGCTTCTCACAGACGCCGGTAATAGCTTCCTGCATGCTGTATCTGTTTGCTGAGAGTGTTTCCAGTCCTGCTGTACCCGGTCGTTCCTGTCCTCAGTTGTCCTGTACTCGGAAGTCGTCATCTGTTCCTGGAGTCCTGACTGAGCACCTTTAAACATCCAGTGGTGTACGTGAGTCACGGCGTAGCCGTGTGTTGCGGCTTGGCCGCTTTATTACTTATTATTTATTATTTGTGTTTCTGAGCTTTTGCGGAGGATTCCGCTCCCACAGATCCACTCTGGTATCCAGCGGTGCTGGGTAGGAGTAACGGACTAGTGGATTTTGGTTGTCCTTTTATCTGGCGGTTTTTCCGCGCATACTTCTGGTTTGGTTAGTTAGCTTGTTGCCCCTGGCCGGTTGTCAGTCAGAGGTCCTCTTGTCATCATCCTGCCTCGGATTTCCCTTTGTCTCTCATTAAGACCGGGGGGCACCGGAGTTGGGCAGACATAATCCGCCTTTCAAACGTGGCTGCCAGGGGCTCAAGAAACCATAGTCTCGCAAGGGATTTCCGATAGCACGGGTGAGACAATAGAGTTAGGGCGCCAGGGGCAACTAGTCTTTCCAGCTCCCGTAACCAGCATTCCCTTCCAGTACTCTGGCCATTGCCAAGAGATCTCCTCCGGTCAGGAGTACTGGAATCATAACACTCACAGAGCACAGAATACAGGTCAAAGAGGTACTTCTTCGATTGCGAGAGAATCATCTTTATGGCAAGATTTCCAAATGTACTTTTGAGGTTCCTTCTATTCCATTTCTTGGTTACATCATTTCGGGCACGGAGCTTCGTATGGATCCAGAGAAACTCACTGCCATCCGGGACTGGACTCAGCCTCTTTCCTTGAAAGCGGTACAACGATTTCTGGGCTTTGCAAATTACTACCGGAAATTCATAAAGGGATTCTCTACCATCGTGGCACCCATTACTGCCATAACCAAGAAGGGTTCTGACCCAAGTCATTGGTCCTCCGAAGCTGTAGCAGCGTTCGCTCAGTTAAAGGGAGCCTTTATGTCCGCTCCAGTCCTTCAACAACCAAATTTTTCAAAACCATTCTTCTTGGAGGTTGATGCTTCCTCGGTAGGCATAGGTGCCGTGCTTTCGCAGTACGCTCCAGATGGGAAGTTACATCCATGTGGTTTCCATTCTCGCAAATTCTCTCCTGCGGAACAGAATTACACCACTGGAGTCAAAGAGCTTTTGGCAATAAAATCTGCCTTGGAGGAATGGAGATATCTTTTGGAAGGTGCTAAACACCTAATTACAATTTTCACTGATCATAAGAATTTGCTGTACCTCAAGATGGCCCAGTGCTTGAATCCCCGTCAAGCTAGATGGGCGCTCTTCTTTACCCGGTTTTCGTTTGTTATTAAGTACCGGGCTGGGACTTTTAACACCAAGGCTGATGCTTTATCCCGTTCCTTAACAGCTTCGGATGAGGAGAATTCCGTTGAGAAGGCTTTGATTCTCAGTCCAGTTTCTATGTCAGCGGCTCCCACCGCTTTGGGTCCTCCTCCTGGGAGAATGTCTGTGCCAGCTAAATTTCGACCAAGGTTGTTGCAGTGGGCTCATGTTTCCAAGTTTTCCGGTCATCCTGGAGTTCAAAAGATGTGGGAGTTTCTACGAAGATCTTACTGGTGGGACACTATGAAGGATATTCAAGATTATGTCAACTCATGTCCTCTGTGTGCTCAGCACAAAATTCCTAGTTTGCCTCCTGCGGGGTTATTGCATCCACTGTCCATTCCTCACAGGCCTTGGACCCATATCTCTATGGACTTTGTCACCGAATTGCCCCTCTCCAATGGTCACAATACTGTCTGGGTAATTATCGACCGTTTCTCTAAGATGGCACATTTTGTACCTTTGACTGGGTTACCATCAGCTCCCAAGTTGGCTTTGTTATTTATCCGAGAACATTTCCGCCTGCACGGCTTACCTCAGGAAATTGTCTCTGTCCGGGGGCTACAATTCACTGCAAGATTCTGGAGAGCTCTCTGTACGGCCTTACAAATAAAACTCAAGTTTTCATCCGCTTACCATCCACAAACCAATGTGCAAACTGAACGCATCAATCAAGATTTAGAGACTTTTCTCCGTGTTTATCTTTCTCCTTCGCAAGATGATTGGGTGGAACTGTTGTCATGGGCCGAGTTTGCCCATAATCATCTGTACCACTCTTCGACTGGTGAGTCCCCATTTTTCATTAATTATGGGTTCCATCCTCAAGTTCCTGAATTACCCATTTGTCCTCCGGAGGAGGTTCCTGCTGCAGCCTCTACTCTTCGGCACTTCAGCCAAATTTGGAGTCAAGTTCATGCTAATCTCAAGAGAGTTTCCGGCCGCTATAAATTCTTTGCAGATAGGAAGCGACGAGCAGCTCCCCAATACAAGGTTGGTGACAGGGTATGGCTTTCCACCCTCAACCTCCGGTAAAGGGTGCCCACTATGAAGTTCGCCCCAAAGTTTATTGGTCCTTACCCCTTGTTACAAGTCCTGAACCCGGTTGTCTGCAAATTGGGATTGCCTTCCCACCTCTGGATACCAAACTCCTTTCATGTTTCTCTCCTTCGCCCCCTTATTTTAAACCGGTTCCATTCAAAGTCCCCAAGGCCAACCTCTGCAGAGTCTGAAGCTGGAACGGACTTTGAAATCAAAGCTAATCTTGACTCTCGTTATCTTCACAAGAATCTACAGTATTTGGTGGAGTGGAAAGGTTTTGGCCCCGAGGAGAGGAGCTGGGTCAAGGCTACTGAAGTTATGGCTCCCCGACTGGTGCGGATTTTCCATTCCAGACATCCAACAAAACCTGGAAAGTGTCCGGGGGCCACTCCTGGAGGAGGGGGTACTGTCTCACGCCATAGGCGGCGTTCACCGCGCTTACCCCTGCGTGCCTGCTGGTCTGTGTAGCGGCCTCCGCCTTCGTTGGTCCACGGGCTCCGGCGCCTGGCTGGCGCGGCTCCCGGCGGTTCTCCGGGGCAGGGGCGCCGCCATGACACCCGGCATCACGTGGGCGGGGAGCAGGTGATGTCATCAGACTGTTCCGCCAATCCAGCGGAGGCGGGAGATTCAAAGGCAGACGCCGGGCAGCGCCTCGGCGCCTGAGTATCGTCTTTTCCCCTGAAGTGGATGCCAGTGCTTCTGTCCTCGGTGGATCTCTCTGCAGCATACCCCAGTGTCTCCGGCATTTCCAGGTGTCAGTTGTTGCACAGCTTCCAGCGTTCCCAGCCGCTGCTGGGTTCCACTGCGCTCTTGTCACCAGTGCTTCTTAGAGTCAGTGTGGGCTGCAGGTTAAACGTCGCTCTCAAGTTACACAAGTCCTCAGTGTCTTTAACCCTCGCTCTCAAGTTATACAAGTCCTCAGTGTCTTTAACCCTCGCTCTCAAGTTATACAAGTCCTCAGTGTCTTTAACCCTTGCTCTCAAGGTATACAAGTCTTCAGTGTCTTTAACCCTCGCTCTCAAGTTCTTCAAATCACAGTGTCTTTAACCACCGCTCTCAAGTTCTTCAAATCATCAGTGTCTTTAACCACCGCTCTCAAATTCTTCAAATCATCAGTGTCTTTAACCACCGCTCTCAAGTTCTTCAAATCATCAGTGTCTTTCACCACCGCTCTCAAGTTCTTCAAATCATCAGTGTCTTTAACCACCGCTCTCAAGTTCTTCAAATCATCAGTGTCTTTAATCACCGCTCTCAAGTTCTTCAAATCATCAGTGTCTTTAACCACCGCTCTCAAGTTCTTCAAATTATCAGAGTCTTAACCACCGCTCTCAAGTTCTTCAAATCATCAGTGTCTTTTAACCACCGCTCTCAAGTTCTTCAGTCACCAGTATCTTTTACCGTCACTCACAAGTACTCCCTGTACATTTCTCCATACACTCTTCCTGCAATAAAGTCCTTTAATATTTTCACCAAGCTTTTCTGTCAGAGTCCTGTATGAGGAAGACCTATATCAAGCCATCCCTGTTCCGACCCAACTGTGGTTCCTCTCCCCTACCATCGGGAGAACCCCAGAGTTCACAACACCCCCAACCTAGGTCAGTGACACTCTCTAGTGATACGAGGTTCTCTTCACCTTGCTCTTTGTCACGAGTTTTCTCCGGGTCAGCGAACTTCTTGCAGTGGGATGAGTGGACCCAAGTCTCTCTTTAATGCTGTTGTGCTGGTTAACAAGACTTGGTACGGTCCTTCCCACCTGTCTATGAGGCAACCTGAATGTAGAAAATTTCGTATCATCACATAATCCCCAGGCTCAATGTCATGACAATTACTGTTCGGTAGGTCAGGAATCACCAGCTTTAGATTTCTTTGTTGATTTCTCAGCTGCTCGCTCATCCTAACAAAATATTTGACAGTTATTTCATTATTGCATTTCAAATCATCCAGGGGGTCTATCATTACACGGGGTTGTCGACCAAAAAGAATTTCAAAGGGTGATAATAAGAATTTACTTACCGATAATTCTATTTCTCATAGTCCGTAGTGGATGCTGGGGACTCCGTAAGGACCATGGGGAATAGCGGCTCCGCAGGAGACTGGGCACATCTAAAGAAAGCTTTAGGACTATCTGGTGTGCACTGGCTCCTCCCCCTATGACCCTCCTCCAAGCCTCAGTTAGGATACTGTGCCCGGACGAGCGTACACAATAAGGAAGGATTTTGAATCCCGGGTAAGACTCATACCAGCCACACCAATCACACCGTATAACCTGTGATCTGAACCCAGTTAACAGCATGATAACAGAGGAGCCTCTGAAAGATGGCTCACAACAATAATAACCCGATTTTTGTAACAATAACTATGTACAAGTATTGCAGACAATCCGCACTTGGGATCGGCGCCCAGCATCCACTACGGACTATGAGAAATAGAATTATCGGTAAGTAAATTCTTATTTTCTCTAACGTCCTAAGTGGATGCTGGGGACTCCGTAAGGACCATGGGGATTATACCAAAGCTCCCAAACGGGCGGGAGAGTGCGGATGACTCTGCAGCACCAAATGAGAGAACTCCAGGTCCTCCTCAGCCAGGATATCAATTTTGTAGAATTTTACAAACGTATTTGCTCCTGACCAAGTAGCTGCTCGGCAAAGTTGTAAAGCCGAGACCCCTCGGGCAGCCGCCCAAGATGAGCCCACCTTCCTTGTGGAGTGGGCATTTACAGATTTTTGGCTGTGGCAGGCCTGCCACAGAATGTGCAAGCTGAATTGTACTACAAATCCAACGAGCAATAGTCTGCTTAGAAGCAGGAGCACCCAGATTGTTGGGTGCACACAGGATAAACAGCGAGTCAGATTTCCTGACTCCAGCCGTCCTGGAAACATATATTTTCAGGGCACTGACAACGTCTAGCAACTTGGAGGCCTCCAAGTCCCTAGTAGCCGCAGGCACCACCAATAGGTTGGTTCAGGTGAGACGCTGAAACCACCTTGGGGAGAAACTGAGGACGAGTCCTCAATTCCGCCCTGTCCGAATGGAAAATCAGATAAGGGCTTTTTCAGGATAAAGCCGCCAATTCTGACACGCGCCTGGCCCAGGCCAGGGCCAACAGCATGACCACTTTCCATGTGAGATATTTTTACTCCACAGATTTAAGTGGTTCAAACCAATGTGACTTTTGGAACCCAAAACTACATTGAGATCCCAAAGTGCCACTGGAGGCACAAAAGGAGGCTGTATATGCAGTACCCCTTTTACAAACGTCTGAACTTCAGGGACTGAAGCTAGTTCTTTTTTTTTTTTTGGAAGAAAATTGACAGGGCCGAAATTTGAACCTTAATGGACCCCAATTTCAGGCCCATAGACACTCCTGTTTGCAGGAAATGTAGGAATCGACCCAGTTGAATTTCCTCCGTCGGGCCTTACTGGCCTCGCACCACGCAACATATTTTCGCCAATTGCGGTGATAATGTTTTTGCGGTTACATCCTTCCTGGCTTTGATCAGGATAGGGATGACTTCATCCGGAATGCCTTTTTTCCTTCAGGATCCGGCGTTCAACCGCCATGCCGTCAAACGCAGCCGCGGTAAGTCTTGGAACAGACAGGGTCCTTGCTAGAGCAGGTCCCTTCTTAGAGGTAGAGGCCACGGATCCTCCGTGAGCATCTCTTGAAGTTCCGGTTACCAAGTCCTTCTTGGCCAATCCGGAACCACGAATATAGTGCTTACTCCTCTCCATCTTATCAATCTCAGTACCTTGGGTATGAGAGGCAGAGGAGGGAACACATACCCTGACTGGTACACCCACGGTGTTACCAGAGCGTCTACAGCTTATTGCCTGAGGGTCCCTGGACCTGGCGCAATACCTGTCGAGTTTTTAATCATGTAGAAGACTTCTGGGTGAAGTCCCCACTCTCCCGGGTGGAGGTCGTGCTGAGGGAGTCTGTTTCCCAGTTGTCCACTCCCGGAATGAATACTGCTGACAGTGCTATCACATGATTTTCCGCCCAGCGAAGAATCCTTGCAGCTTCTGCCATTGCCCTCCTGCTTCTTGTGCCACCCTGTCTGTTTACGTGGGTGACTGCCGTGATGTTGTCCGACTGGATCAACACCGGCTGACCTTGAAGCAGAGGTCTTGCTAAGCTTAGAGCATTGTAAATGTCCCTTAGCTTCAGGATATTTATGTGAAGTGATGTCTCCAGGCTTGACCATAAGCCCTGGATATTCCTTCCCTATGTGACTGCTCCCCAGCCTCGCAGGCTGGCATCCGTGGTCACCAGGACCCAGTCCTGAATGCCTAATCTGCGGCCCTCTAGAAGATGAGCACTCTGCAACCACCACAAGAGGGACACCCTTGTCCTTGGTGACAGGGTTATCCGCTGATGCATCTGAAGATGCGATCCGGACCATTTGTCCAGCAGGTCCCACTGGAAAGTTCTTGCGTGGAATCTGCCGAATGGGATTGCTTCGTAGGAAGCCACCATTTTACCCAGAACCCTTGTGCATTTATGCACTGAGACTTGGCTCGGTTTTAGGAGGTTCCTGACTAGCTCGGATAACTCCCTGGCTTTCTCCTCCGGGAGAAACACCTTTTTCTGGACTGTGTCCAGGATCATCCCTAGGAACAGAAGACACGTCGTCGGAACCAGGTGCGATTTTGGAATATTGAGAATCCAATCGTGCTGCCGCAACACTACCTGAGATAGTGCTACACCGACCTCCAACTGTTCCCTGGATCTTACCCTTATCAGGGAATTGTCCAAGGAAGGGATAACTAAAATTCACTTCCTTCGAAGGAATATCATCATTTCGGCCATTACCTTGGTAAAGACCCGGGGTGCCGTGTACCATCCATACGGCAGCGTCTGAACTGATAGTGACAGTTCTGTACCATAAACCTGAGGTACCCTTGGTGAGAAGGGTAAATTTTGACATGAAGGTAAGCATCCTTGATGTCCCGAGACATCATGTAGTCCCCTTCTTCCAGGTTCGCAATCACTGCTCTGAGTGACTCAATCTTGAATTTGAACCTCTGTACGTAAGTGTTCAAAGATTTTAGATTTAGAATCGGTCTCACCGAGCCGTCCGGCTTCGGTACCACAACAGTGTGGAATAATACCCCGTTCCCTGTTGCAGGAGGGGTATCTTGATTATCACCTGCTGGGAATACAGCTTGTGAATGGCTTCCAAAACTGTCTCCCTGTCAGAAGGAGACATCGGTAAAGCCGACTTTAGGAAACGGCGAGGGGAAGACGTCTCGAATTCTAATTTGTACCCCTGAGATATCACCTGAAGGATCCAGGGGTCTACTTGCGAGTGAGCCCACTGCGCGCTGAAATTCATTGAGACGGGCCCCCCACCGTGCCTGATTCTGCTTGTAAAGCCCCAGCGTATACTGAGGGCTTGGCAGAGGCGGGAGAGGGTTTCTGTTCCTGGGAACTGGCTGATTTCTGCAGCCTTTTTCCTCTCCCTCTGTCACGGGGCAGAAATGAGGAACCTTTTGCCCGCTTGTCCACGAAAAGACTGCGCCTGATAATACGGCGTCTTCTCATGTTGAGAGGCGACCTGGGGTACAAACGTGGAATTCCCAGCTGTTGCCGTGGCCACCAGGTCTGAAAGACCGACCCCAAATAACTCCTCCCTTAATAAAGAAATACTTCCAAATGCGGTTTGGAATACGCATCACCTGACCACTGACGTGTCCATAACCCTCTACTGGTAGAAATGGACAACGCGCTTAGACTTGATGCCAGTCGGCAAATATTCCGCTGTGCATCACGCATATATAAAAATGCATCTTTTAAATGCTCTATAGGCAAAAATATACTGTCCATATCTAGGGTATCAATATTTTCAGTCAGGGAATCCGACCACGCCAACCCAGCACTGCACATCCAGGCTGAGGCGATTGCTGGTCGCAGTATAACACCAGTATGTGTGTAAATACCTTTTAGGATACCCTCCTGCTTTCTATCAGCAGGATCCTTAAGGGCGGCCATCTCAGGCGAAGGTAGAGCCCTTACAAGCGTGTGAGCGCTTTATCCCCCCTAGGGGGTGTTTCCCAACGCACCCTAACCTCTGGCGGGAAAGGATATAATGCCAATAACATTTTAGAAATTATCCGTTGTTATCGGGGGAAACCCATGCATCATCACACACCTCATTTAATTTCTCAGATTCAGGAAAACTACAGGTAGTTTTTCCTCACCGAACATGGGCCCTCATTCCGAGTTGTTCGCTCGGTATTTTTCATCGCATCGCAGTGAAAATCCGCTTAGTACGCATGCGCAATGTTCGCACTGCGACTGCGCCAAGTAACTTTACTATGAAGAAAGTAATTTTACTCACGGCTTTTTCTTCGCTCCGGCGATCGTAATGTGATTGACAGGAAATGGGTGTTACTGGGCGGAAACACGGCGTTTCAGGGGCGTGTGGCTGAAAACGCTACCGTTTCCGGAAAAAACGCAGGAGTGGCCGGGGAAACGGTGGGAGTGCCTGGGCGAACGCTGGGTGTGTTTGTGACGTCAAACCAGGAACGACAAGCACTGAACTGATCGCACAGGCAGAGTAAGTCTGGAGCTACTCTGAAACTGCTAAGTAGTTAGTAATCGCAATATTGCGAATACATCGGTCGCAATTTTAAGAAGCTAAGATTCACTCCCAGTAGGCGGCGGCTTAGCGTGTGTAACTCTGCTAAATTCGCCTTGCGACCGATCAACTCGAAATGAGGGCCATAATACCCCTTTTTTGGTGGTACTCGTATTATCAGAAATGTGTAAAACATTTTTCATTGCCTCAATCATGTAACGTGTGGCCCTGCTGGAAGTCACATTCGTCTCTTCACCGTCGACACTGGAGTCAGTATCCGTGTCGGCGTCTATATCTGCCATCTGAGGTAACGGGCGCTTTAGAGCCCCTGACGGCCTATGAGACGTCTGGACAGGCACAAGCTGAGTAGCCGGCTGTCTCATGTCAACCACTGTCTTTTATACAGAGCTGACACTGTCACGTAATTCCTTCCAACAGTTCATCCACTCAGGTGTCGACCCCCTAGGGGGTGACATCACTATTACAGGCAATCTGCTCCGTCTCCACATCATTTTTCTCCTCATACATGTCGACACAAAAGTACCGACATACAGCACACACACAGGGAATGCTCTGATAGAGGACAGGACCCCACTAGCCCTTTGGGGAGACAGAGGGAGAGTTTGCCAGCACACACCAGAGCGCTATATATATACAGGGATAACCTTATATAAGTGTTTTTCCCCTTATAGCTGCTGTATAGTTAATACTGCGCCTAATTAGTGCCCCCCTCTCTTTTTTTAACCCTTTCTGTAGTGTAGTGACTGCAGGGGAGAGACAGGGAGCTTCCCTCCAACGGAGCTGTGAGGGAAAATGGCGCCAGTGTGCTGAGGAGATAGGCTCCGCCCCTTTTTCGCGGACTTTTCTCCTGCTTTTTTATGGATTCTGGCAGGGGTTAAATGCATCCATATAGCCCAGGAGCTATATGTGATGCATTTTTTTGCCATCCAAGGTGTTTTTATTGCGTCTCAGGGCGCCCCCCCCCCAGCGCCCTGCACCCTCAGTGACCGAAGTGTGAAGTGTGCTGAGAGCAATGGCGCACAGCTGCAGTGCTGTGCGCTACCTTGTTGAAGACAGGACGTCTTCTGCCGCCGATTTTCCGGACCTCTTCTGCCTTCTGGCTCTGTAAGGGGGCCGGCGGCGCGGCTCTGGGACCCATCCAAGCTGGGCCTGTGATCGTCCCTCTGGAGCTAATGTCCAGTAGCCTAAGAAGCCCAATCCACCCTGCACGCAGGTGAGTTCGCTTCTTCTCCCCTTAGTCCCTCGATGCAGTGAGCCTGTTGCCAGCAGGTCTCACTGAAAATAAAAAACCTAATCTAAAACTTTCACTAAGAAGCTCAGGAGAGCCCCTAGTGTGCACCCTTCTCGTTCGGGCACAGAGATCTAACTGAGGCTTGGAGGAGGGTCATAGGGGGAGGAGCCAGTGCACACCAGATAGTTCTAAAGCTTTCTTTAGATGTGCCCAGTCTCCTGCGGAGCCGCTATTCCCCATGGTCCTTACGGAGTCCCAAGCATCCACTTAGGACGTTAGAGAAAAGTTAAGCGGTGACCTCGGAGTGGTTCTGATGCTGTACAACACTAGTGGCAAAGCTTCTGGCCACAACAATCCAGTTTCAGCCATCACTTTGCTCAGCTTGTTCTTAACAGTGCTATTCATTCTCTCCACCTTTGCACTCGCCTGTGACCGGTACGGAGTATGTAGCTTGCTATTAATTCCCATCAGTTTGCACATGACCTGAAAGACTTCACCTGTAAAATGGGTACCCCCATCACTTTCAATCATTCTAGGGATACCATATCTGCACACAAATTCCTGCACGATTTTCTTTGCAATGAACGTAGCAGTATTTGTGGCAGCAGGGAACGCTTCTACCCAGTTGGAAAACACATCAGTACATACTAACACATATTTCAAATTCCTACAGGGTGGTAACTGTATGAAGTCGATTTGTATTACCTGAAAAGGTCCGTCTGTAGGAGGGATATGGTACGGCTCCGTTGGTATTGCCTTACCAATATTCTTCTTCAAGCAAGTAAAACATGTCATTGCTCTCTTACCTGCATGAGAAGAGAATCCTGGCGCACTCCAGTAAGCTCTTACCAGCTTGCACATACCCTCTTTGCCCAGATGAGTCAGACCGTGTGCCGCCTCAGCTAGACTTGGAAGATATGCTCTGGGGGCCACTGGCTTACCGTGTCCATCTGTCCAAAGTCCTGAGGACTCCTGACCATACCCCTTCGCCTTCCAGACCGCCTTTTCCTGTAGGGAACACAAATTTTGCATTTCAATTAGCTGCTTTGTGTTGACCGTGTTAAATGTCATCAGTGGTGTGATGTTCATTTGTATGGTGGTGCTTGCTGCTGATTTAGCAGCTTCGTCTGCCCGGCTGTTACCCAAGTGATATTGGGTCTTGGTTGTAAGTGTGTGCTTTACACTTGATAACAGCCACTCTGTCTGGTTCTTGTATTGCTGTCAGGAGCCTTATGATGTGGGATGCATGTGCTACAGGTGTGCCAGCTGCCGTCATGAAATTTCTGAGGCGCCACAGGGCCCCAAAATCATGCACCACTCCAAAGGTGTACCTAGAGTCCGTGTGTCAAAGTCGAAAAATATTGTAATGCTTGCCCCACGTACTAACCCCATGCACATGCCCGCTGCGCGTGCACTCAGTCTGCCATGCGTGCACATATCCGCAATTTGCGTAAAGGAGTTTTCCACGGCCATGCGCCTTAGCGCGTGGTATGCGCATTTACGGTAGAGTTTGTGAACGCATAGAGGGTTATTAGAACAATACATATTTAACCCAAATAGTGTACATTTTAGATATAGCTCCCCTAGATCGCATCAGCAAGTATCAACAGTTTAAACAGTTCCTGGACTAAGAGATTCGCTTTTGCATGATAGGAAGGGTCAGATAAAGGTTGGAAGGTGATGTCTAGTATCCAGCTGTAGGGTATTTTGAGGGTAACATTCCGGTGTTGGTTAGAGAAAGATCGCATGTTCCAGCGTATAGTTATGTGCAGAAGCAGAATATGAACATTAACTGTATTTACTGTATATTATGTATGCGGCGGGAATCCAGAGGATACCACCCACAAGAGCAGTTGGGGAAAGACATCGCCCATCTATTCAAATCCACCTATGACCTCTTCTGTAATGTAAAGACACATACTTAATCTAAAGGGGATAGTTCCGCAACAGGTTGGTTCTAACAGACATTTGACCAAGATTAGATCTAAGTCTGTAACCGACTTTAAACTAATGATGTACACCAAGTGTACTTGACCAATTATACGTCGGTGGTGCTCCCAGAGTCAGTAAGTTTAGGTAGCAAAGCGAAAGAGGAGAAAGACTCTATGTTGGGGCACTCTTTATTGAAAAATCGACACTAAAACTTAACTTTTAATAAACATAATAAAATACGGTGACTCAAAATAATAGTGATCAAATATATAAGAACGCCTAGGTGAAAATGACTTGTAATTTGTACGTTACACTGGGAATCCTGTCTATAATGTAAGACAGGTTATACTTAAATCCCAGAGGGATAATCTGTCGGTTGGATTTCTCCGTGTTACTAATGCTAAAGAAAAAAAGATGCAATATAGTCGAAAAAATGTTGCCTATAAGGGTCCTTCAGCACCTACAGCTCTAGATTGAGGCAGTGGTGTTCACCAAAAGCCTTTTGTTGCGATGGTTGTTACGTCATTATCCTTTTTGCAACAAGCAAAAAAGGACTGAGAGTACAAAATTAATATTGAGTATAGGTGTGTGCTAAAAGGAAGTGTAATCTATTCAGCAATCACGTAATGTATTGTTTAATTAAGAAATAATGAAAGAAAAGATGGAATCAAAAAGAAGGGGTGTCTTACTTCCGCTGTTCAGCTGGGTTGTTTACTGCACCTGGTATTCGCTGCTGGTCCCCCAGGCAGTTACTGACCAGGCCTGCCACAGATTAGCTTCCAAGATCAGACGAGATCAGGCGTATCCTGTGGAGTATGGCCGTAATCTGCTGAATGAGAGAGTATGACTACCAAGATGCTTCTGCTGTCCAGGTTAGTGGATGAGAGAGCATTGAAAATATGCAAAGTACAAATGCTATACAGAAGGGAGATATGCACTATATATCGAACATGAATGTTTGGTAATGTTAAACTGGTATTATCGCTGTAAAGACTCTAATTTCTAGGGTGTTACCAGTGTTTGTAATCCACACTGATATTTGTCTGGTGAGTCAAACAGCCAGAAAAAGGGGAAAGAAAAAACCATAGCTCTATAGTAGTATTTAACAGGTATTGCTGCTGTAAAGACTTAAATTTCTATGGTATTACCAATGTTAATGATCCACAAAGAAGCAAGCAGTCAAAGTGGAGAGGATCTTATCAATAGGTGTTTTTTTTCTCCAATTTTAGGTAGAATAAAATTTACCCCATAGAAGCTAAAGCTAATTAGAGTTCACAGCACAATTCTGAACTAATGCTTGTTGGCACCATATAGCTTTTCTAAACAAAATTTTTAACTGATATAAATAGCAGATATTGAGCTGATGACATTAATACATTTGTCTCTAATACAGAGGAAGAAAATAACTGCTGACAGAATTAATATATTTGCAAAATTATCATTACATCACTGTAACACAATTGTAGTGCTGATATTATATATTAACATATAAGGCAAGCAAATAGGTAGATGAATAGCAGAATCAAAGTAAAAAAGAAATGAGAGCAAAAGATTTTTTTGATGTATGGTAAAAGATAAGGGAAAAAGCTTACGGCCCCAATGGGCACTTACTAAATCGATATGTCCCTTATGTGGGATTTTACAAACCTATCATTGCATCTCTGTAACATAATTGTTGTGCTAGTATCTCGAGCATATCAACACATAGATAATAGAATCAAAATGAGAAAAAATGATGAAAGCAAAAAATTATTATGTAGCAAAAGATAAGGGAGAAATCTGACGGCCCAAATGGGCACTTACTAAACCGATACGTCCCCTGTGTGGGGGTGGGCTGCGCAGTCCCACCAAGCCCCACTGACCAAACGGCCCGTTTCACCGATATGTAGGCTTGTTCACTGGTGATTAATTAGTCTCCAATAAGGGTATATATAGTGTAAGTATGATTACCTAGATGGCCGCCAGGCATGTGGATCGATGCACCGTGCATTACTAGCATTAGACGGAAATGACGTCTTTTGCCAATATTTCCGGTCGTCATAGGGATGCTTGCGTTCCACAGCCTCTGATGGTCCGCACTGGCGGAAGTGCATTGCCAGCGTCAGACGGAAGTGACGTTTTCCGCCAATGCCTCCGGTCGTCATAGGGATGCTTGCGTTCCACGGCCTCTGATGGTCCGCACTAGCGGAAGTGACGTTTTTGAACTAAAACTCCAGGTTGTCATAGAGACGTTTGTGTTTCACAGGCTGCCCCTGGCGAGAACTTCCGGGAAAGACTTGTCCCGTAATATGTGTAGTTAGCTATATAATATATGCATATTCTACAAAGGCTTGGTACCTATGGATGGGATATATGACCGGTATATAGAGAAATCACATATTATAGTAGATACCCTTGCCTTTCCTATTGTTAGGACACTGTATGTTAAAATGGCGATCTTAGTACATGATCTGGAAAATCCTAACGTCATATAAAAAGAAAATATAGTGTCTGGGAAGGGCTATTGATGTGAATGGGGTGATGAAATATAGATAAAGATTTGAGTAGAAAAATTAATTAAAAATGAGAATAGGAAAATGTTATTATTAATAAATTAATCTCTCATTGATCTCTCATCCAGACTCAAGGAAAGAGGATACAGTAGTAGATCCATCAAAAAAGCAAAACAACAAACATTATCTACTGCAAGGGATTATCTAATTTTTTCCAGTGGGCAGAAAGAAAAAGACAAGCAAACATCAGACAACAAACTCAGATTTGGAGGAACCTTCTGTAGAGAATGGAAGAAAATTAGACACTCCATTGAGAAACACTGGCCAGTACTTCTATTAGACGATGATCTGGCCAAGAATCTTGAAACCAAACCTTCGATGAGTTGGAGACGATCTAGCAATTTGAAAGATCATTTAGTCTCAAGTCATTTCATCAGTCATCCAAAACGCACACCGGCCATCACTGGTTCCTACCCATGCGGGGAATGCAGAGCATGCACCCTTATATCAAAAACCACAAGTGTCATAGACAGATATGGAACGCGTGGGTGCCCCAGTGGACTTAACTGACCAGAGGAGGACGTGGTACCATCTATGCCAGACCAAGAGGGCTGAACTGACACCAGATAGACTCTCCTGCTGCAGCTGGAAAGGCCTGACGTCGGCACGCCTGTGGAACTGTACTTTGCCAGTTTCTACCTTGTTCTGGTAATTACCCACTACCTGTATCTATGTCGGATTGAGTCCACCAAATAATGCCCAACAGCATAGGCTGTAATTTTAATGATAACTAAGCAGTGTTATCCAGGATATTTTATATTAATGTGTGGTGTAAATTGTGTGAATTAAAACCTTTTAACTTAAGGTACTGCACTATGTTCCATATTTCTCTTTCCTTTTCCGGTCTATTGGACTAAAGAGTAAGAGATTATAAGAATACGATCGATCTTGACCTCCATTCAGCGCTGACTCAGTGGTATCCTATATGTTTGTGAATGTCTGTGTGATTTGAGGGTGGAGGAACCTCGTTAGTGATACCCGAATAGCAGCTGTAGACAGCGCACTGATATCCAACCAATTCTTGTTACTCAATACATCCATCCAGAAAAGACTTTGATTAACACTTTCAGCAAAGATACACCCATCCGGACAAGACTTCAACCAACACCCAAGAACGATTGCACAAATGTTATGTGAATGTATTTGTGATACGTGTCTTATCTTCATCTCTACAACCTTCAGGTAGTGTCACACATAGTCGATAGGTAATACCTATATATTAGCATTCACATATGTTCCCCCCCCCCCTCCATGTATCATCAACTAAATGTGCACCCCATTTGTTGGAACAAGAAGCCGAAAAGAGCTCGGTAGTGTTTGTTGGCCCACTTACAGACCCTTAATACGGGATAAGAAGGATTTAATGTATACTTCGCAATACCTCGAAGCTTATCTAGAACATATACGGCACGATGATACATGCCCCTCAGACATGGATTTCATACATACATGCTTTTACTATCCCACTAGGTCATACATTTCCCGCCTACACCTCTCCTCCTACCATCCAATTATTTTATGGATAATGTATTGCATATTTTTATCCAACCATCTGTAGATATTGTATTGTATATTTTTCTGTTTAATGTTTAGATAGTAGCAGTTATTGTTGACTGCCAAAGGGTGGACTGTCAAAGTCGAAAAATATTGTAATGCATGCCCCACGTACTAACCCCATGCACATGCCCGGTGCGCGTGCACTCAGTCTGCCATGCGTGCACATATCCGCAATTTGCGTAAAGGAGCTTTCCACGGCCATGCGCCTTAGCGCGTGGTATGCGCATTTACGGTAGAGTTTGTGAACGCATAGAGGGTTATTAGAACATTACATATTTAACCCAAATAGTGTACATTTTAGATATAGCTCCCCTAGACCGCATCAGCAAGTATCAACAGTTTAAACAGTTCCTGGACTAAGAGATTCGCCTTTGCATGATAGGAAGGGTCAGATAAAGGTTGGAAGGTGATGTCTAGTATCCAGCTGTAGGGTATTTTGAGGGTAACATTCCGGTGTTGGTTAGAGAAAGATCGCATGTTCCAGCGTATAGTTATGTGCAGAAGCAGAATATGAACATTAACTGTATTTACTGTATATTATGTATGCGGCAGGAATCCAGAGGATACCACCCACAAGAGCAGTTGGGGAAAGACATCGCCCATCTATTCAAATCCACCTATGACCTCTTCTGTAATGTAAAGACACATCCCTGTGTCCAATGGACAATGAGATTACAGTGACCATTATATTGTGTATGCATGTTGTGTATAAAAAGCCCATTGTTGCCTGGCCGGTCAGAAGACTCTGAACGCTATCTGTATGACCAGCGGAGGACTGGCCGGGTTGCGCTTGCGAACATTCTCACGTATGTACATTCTCTGTAGCCATTATTCTGTTTAGATTTATCTTGTTAGCCTGTAGTGTATGATTTGTACTGTTTTACCTTTTGGAATTAATCCACTGTGGCCTTAGAACCCTGTGGTTTCAACTACAAATCTGTGTTGTGTCTTCACTTTCCTGCAAGGGTTTTAAAGTGTATTTATCTGTAAAAGGTGTATAGGTATTGATACGGTGTATGCACTGCGGGTACTTTATACCGTCAGCGCTACTTAAGGTTTAAGGTATAACATCGTTGCAGTACTTTGCTGCTAAGGGTTTAAAGTATAATCATATCATTGCATTGTATCATTAACAAGGTTTAAAGGTTATCAATTGTGTGTGCGCTCGCTGTGTGTACTCTGTACACTCAGCGCGGCGCGTGTACGCCAAGTGCGTAACACGTGCAGGACTCTGTACGCAAATAGCGTACAAAGTGCGTAGCACGTGTATTCAGTCTAGCGGCCATAGCGGCTCCACGGTAATAGTGTATCTAGAGGTATAGCTTTTCGGTCTAAGATAATATCGACATTATCACGTGTATATATTAGCTGACTTACCTTTGGCCAACTCACATGCTCTGGTTAGGGCGACCAGCTCAGCGACTTACGCTGAGTGTGGTGGGCCAAGGGGTTCAGCTTATATGATACCATCTACAACTGCATATCCGGTGCACAGGTCTCCCGATTCCGTCTGTCTGTGGCAACTACCGTCAGTGTAGAAGGTAAAGTCTACTCCTTCCAGTGGGTTGTCACTGATGTCAGGTCTCTCAGTGAAAGTTTGGTTCAGGTATTCCATACAATCATGCGTATCAGTATCTGCACTAAATCCTCCTTTACCATCGTTGTCATCCTCCTCCCTTTGTGCATGACTAGGCACACTTGGCAAGTAAGTTGCAGGATTTAGTGAGCTGCATCTCTTAATGGTGATGTTTACCAGGGCCATCACAGATAATTCCCACTTTGTAAAGTGAGCAGATGAGACATGTCTGGTTTGGGCGGAGTTTAGTAAGGCTGACACTGCATGAGGTGTATGAATGGTCAAGTCATGTCTTAACACTACGTCCTCGCTTTTACTTACCAGCAAAGCTATCGCTGCAACACTTCGCAAGCAAGTGGGGAAAGACCGTGCTACAGTGTCCAACTGTGCACTGTAGTAGGCTACCGGTCTGCTGGCATCACCATGTCTCTGTGTTAAGACTCCTGCCGCGCACCCAGCACTTTCAATACCGTATAATTCAAAGGGCTTCTCATAATCTGGCATACCTAATGCAGGTGCTTGTGATAAACACTGTTTGAGTCTCTCAAATGCCAGTTCGGACTCATCTGTGTGAGAGACCCGTTCTGGTTTGTTCGAAGAGACCATTTCTTGCAAAGGTAAAGCCAGTATGGAGAACCCCGGAATCCAGTTACGACAGTACCCACACATTCCGAGGAAAGTGCGGATCTGTTGCTGAGTTTGTGGCAGAGTCATGTCGCGAATCGCCTGTATTTTATCAGCGGTGAGGTGTCTAAGTCCTTGCGTCAAGCAGTGTCCCAAGTATTTAACCCTGGTCTGGCACAACTGCAACTTATCTTTTGAAACCTTGTGTCCTGTCTGGGAAAGGTGAAACAGAAGCTGTTTAGTATCTGCCAAAGACGACTCGAGTGAGTCAGAACACAACAAGTCATCAACATACTGTATTAGCACTGACTGACTCTCAGGCTGAAAAGATTGCAAACAGTCATGTGAGGCCTGGGAGAAAATACTAGGGCTGTCAATGAAACCTTGGGGAAGTCGAGTCCAGGTTTACTGTACTCCCCTGTATGTAAAGGCAAAAAGGTATTGGCTGTCAGGGTGAAGAGGGACAGAAAAGAAAGCAGAGCAGAGATCAATGACAGTGAAGAATTTTGCGGTGGGGGGATTTGCATGAGGATGACAGCTGGATTGGGGACTACGGGGAATTGGCTCTCAACTATTTTGTTTATCCCCCTTAAATCCTTCACTAACCTGTAACCCCTCCCCCCACTCTTTTTCACAGGGAAGATGGGGCTATTGGCGGTGCTGGACGTCCTGACTAGGATGCCCTGTTGTAGCAGCCGCTCTATGATGGGGTACACTCCTAATTCTACCTCTGGCTTCAGAGGATACTGAGCGATTTTTGGAGCTATCCTGCCATCTTTTACTTGTACTGCTACTGGAGCTACATTCGCCATCAATCCAGTGTCCTGTCCATCTTTGATCCAAAGGGAACCTGGTATTTGCGAGATCATTTCCTCTACCTTTGATGGACACGTGTCTATAACAGTAGAATGCGACATTAGCCTTTGAGGGGTGTCTAGTATATCTTACACTTCTTGAGCGTGGTTCTCAGGTATATCCAAGAAGACACCCTCAGGAGTACAATATATGACACACCTCATTTTACACAATAAGTCTCTGCCAAGTAGATTAGTCGGAGCCGATGCTGCCAACAGGAAAGAATGTTTGGTTTGCAAGGGCCCTATCGTAATCTTTGCAGGTCTACTCAAAAAGGTTATTGTTGCACAGTTCCTGTTACTCCCATTGACGAAATCGTTTTTCCCGTGGTTTTTACACCTGATGTGGAATTCAACACTGACCTGGCCGCCCCTGTATCTACAAGAAAAGGTAATGGTACACCAGCTACATCAACCATGACCTCAGGTTCCTTTCCAAGGCTAGCAATCAACTTCACTGGCTGTAGACTACAGGTGTGGCCTGACCTCTATTGTGTAGTGGGACCTTCCCGCAGTGCATTGGCAGCTACGATATGTGAGGGGGATAACTGAGAGTTTTTGGAGGTCTGCCAGTCCCTCCTACGTGGGTACCTCCGTGTTTCCCCTCTATGTGGTCCCTGTTCCCAACTATGTGTTATATAGTGTGGTTCGTATCCTGGTCTAGGAGGTCTGTATACATTATGTGTCCCTTTATTCCTACATTCCCTTGAGTAATGCCCTTCCTGCTGGCAATTGTAGCATACTATTACCCGTGACTTATCATCAGGGGTCTGGGGTTTTGGCTGATGGGACTTTCCTGTAAGTGCCTGTATACTTACCATCATCAGCTTATCCCCTTGCGACTCCCTGTGTTTTGTGATATTCTGATCATGCTCGATAGTGGACTCTCTCAACGCAGCCATCGAGATACCTCTCCAGTTAGGTAGAGAGGTTTGCACCCTTGTCCTTAGTGTTTCCTTTAAACCATCCATTAACACCGAGACTGCTACCTCCCTGTGATGTGCATTATCCTTAATGTCCTCGATCCCAGTGTATCTAGCTATTTCCTGCAGTGCTCTATGGAAATATTCGGATGCTGTTTCACCTTCCTTCTTTTCTTATGGAGAAGATTTTATTCCATTTAACAACAGTAGGGAAATACACTCCTAATTGTCCTAATTGCAGATTGATTTGCTTTATGTTCTCCTGATTGTATTAATCAGTGAGAGGTACTTCTGCATCTAACTTACAATCCGTTATGAATTTCGTGATGTCAATATTTGAGGGTAAACACACCCGTAGCACTGTTTGCCAATCTTTGTTTGTGGGTTCATGGGCGTTACCTAACTCTCTAACGAATTTCTGGCATCCGACTAGATCTTTTCTGGGATCGGGGAATTCTGACATAATTGACCTTAACTCTGCTCGGGACCAAGGACAATGCATGGCAATGTTCCTGATGGGAGTTACTCCCTGATTGTCAGTTCTCCCGTTGGGAACTGCAATCACCCTGACAGGATTTAATTCAACTACATCATTTTGGCTTGACTCTATAATGCGGGGAGCTATTGTCTCTGCATAGTGTATGGTGCCGTACTTACCTGTGGACACAACATCACTCACCCCTCTGCTGGGGGGGCTCGCTTCAACTCTTGGTGGTTGGGCTGTGCCAACCTGAGTATTCTGTATGGTGGCTGCTAGAGAGTGTGCCGATATCGTGCTGGGCTCATCTTCCTGCTCACAGTCCTGGGGAAAATTTAAAACGGGACACAGCTGGCAAGGGTTAGCACATTGATCAATTACTTTCCTATCCTGTACCAATGCATCATTGCTTGTAGCCAATTTCTCCCCATCAACATATGGTGATGGTGGTGCGGTCGCCATCGCTTTCCCGCTAGGTTTGGAACCTGCTGTGCGAGCCAATTTCCTCTGCACATCCCCCTCTTGCTGCCACAAGTTTAAACAATCTGTATGTCTAATCCTTTGTTTGTTGTATTTTATCATACACATCCTAATCCTTATGTTCTGTAATACCTCTGGCTCAAAGCTGCCCATTCTAGGGAATGATGCCCTATCTTCCGCAGTCATACGTACCCATTCATCACAATGAGCTTCAGCATGTGGATCATATTTCCCACACATAATGAACCTAGCTGACCCCTTGGGCCGCGGCTCTTCAGCCTGAACCCTGGCCACCATACGTCTCTTACTTGAGCAACTGGCTCCCATTGTGGGTCCTTTCCCACAAACACCACCAAAATACACAATGCAAGCAGACGGTGAAAGTTCTCAGAGCACTCTTCACCCACTCTCGCCCACGATGGCCAGTACTATGATACACTGTTGATAGTACAAGGCAATGTACCCAACCTAGGGCCCTAACTGGCTTCTATTCACTGGAAGTTTTTAGGAGTGACTTACCTTTTCCAGTGAATATCTACTGTTGGAGATTTTCCTGAGAGAGACCAGCGAAAACTCCCTATGCACTTATACACAAATCACGCGTATGCTCTAAACGGCGCTGATACCGCAGTTTTGCGCAAAACGTTCGCACAAGGGTATCAAGTTGCGTCACGTATCGCACCCACAAACGCGCAGTCTAATCGCACAGCGTATAGATACTTGTTACCTATCCGCTCTACGACCACTGGAGTCGAATATACAAGCTGCGCTCCTCAGCCGGAGCGTAACAAAAAACCTTTACTTCAATACTACACAATGCACAATTCCCTATTACGCTCCTCTGCAAATCTCCTCACGATTTGCGTACTTCACTATCTGTATTCAGCGTGAGTCAGCCGCCTCACGCCGCCAAGCCTCTACTTACTTGGTGTACCAACGACGGGATCCCAAATTCACGGGGTTCTATACACTCACTCCTACTTTCAGCTCACACAAATACACAGCGTTTTTCTGTACAGAAAAAATTTCCACTCTTTCTGATTGGCAGCTTTACCCCAGAGGCAGTACAGTTTAGACAAAAGTCGTATACTAATCTGCTTTTGAAATCGGATAGTACTGTGCTATTTGTATTCAAGGTATACTATCCCACCTTAATTGAACTATCGTGTGATTTGTACTTAGCGTCCGCACTCTTACGCAACTTTGCATAAACACGCGACCGTGCGTGCCTTTTACGCCGCGTGCGCGGTCCTGTACTTTGTCCGGCCCTCGTCTACAAAACGTGCATCTACAATAATACAAACCACACAATCTCTATAAATGTGAGCAATACAAACTATAATCGCTCACAAACACAACCCACACTTGTTCTGTGTAACCCTTTACAACCAGGCCAGAACTGCGTTTTGTGTTTTTAGAATTACTCCCTTAACACACCAATTCAAATTTATCTATATAGCAAACAAATGTATCTGATTTCACACAGATCTAAACTGATCTAAAAATCTATACCTTGTGACAAAAATATGTGAGAGGGGGTATGCAAAGTATCGGTACACCCTGTGTGCACTGTTTCGCGCCAAAAATTACACTGAGATTTTTAAACAGCTTTTTTCCTGTATCCCTCTGGGTTCTTCCAGCACCTCTGCAGACCAGACAGAGCAGACGCAATCTAACAGCACACAAATAGGGTTTTAAAACATCCAAGCAACCAGAAAAAGGTTTAACTTAAAGCTGTATTTCCACCCTTTGCTGATAGATTAAAGTCTGCTATGATCTACTAGCCCTTGAGTGTGTGAAAAACCGTATCGAGCCCCCAATTGTGAATGCTGATTATTTTACAGGACAAAAGCAATACCTTAATACACTTAAATTCGAGCCGCTGCGGCCGCTGTATGTAATCCTTACCCTACGTACTTTTTACACAGTTAGCGTACAAAGGCCCGTACCCTGTATGCACTTTGCGTACTCACGCAGCGACGGACATACAAAGTACACGCAGTGCATACACACACACACGGACACGGTGAGAGCACAATGCAGCTACACTTGTTATAGAAATACAACTTTAACCTTAGCAGGAAATGGGACACGACACCAATTGTATTTCAAAAACTATGTTGGGGTCCAACCCACCAACGGTTATTTTACTTAGCAGGGGGTTACAAGAATAATACAATACAATAAGAGAAAAAGGCTACAGTCAATGGTACATACGTTTGTTCGCCTGCGCTTCCCGTTCCGGTCCTCAGTCATCAAGGTAGATGACCTTCAGAGATTGTGTGTGACCAGGCCTGCAGCTGGCTTTTTATACATTTGTCCAAAACCTAATACAATGGAAACTGTAATCTCTTCATCTATTGGTCACTGGGATGGTCGTTTACAGTACAGGAGAGGTCATAGGTCGGTTTGAATAGGTGGGCGATGTCTGGTCCTGGTGCACTTGCAGTTGGTCTCCACTGGGTTCCCGCCGAATATCAGGAGTACAGTAAATACAGTTGATATTAATATTCTGCTCCTATGCATATCTATTCGCAGGAGTGTGCTATCTTCCGCAACCGACACCGGAATATTGCTCTTAATATACCCTACAGCTGGATACCAAACACCACCTCCTAACCTAATTCTGTGCCCTCATATCCTGTAAAGGTGAATCCCTTTGTTATTATACCCTTTAAGCAAGTGTAACTCGCTGGTGTGGTGCAGGCTGACTATGTGTAAATTGTGCGCTATGTGTATTAAATATGTAATGTGTCTTTATGGCTTTTCCATGCGATTACAAATGCTACCGTAATTACTCATACCGCGCGCTAATACGCAGGACCGCGTGAGCGGTCATACGCAACTTGCGAATATGTGCACGCACGGCAGAACAAGTACGCGCACGGAGGCCATCTGTGTGTAGTTTGTACGTGATGTGTGTACTGCAATATTTTCGACTTCAACAAAGTGCAAAGGCAGCGCACAGCGGCGATGCCTTTGCACTTCAAGAGTAGCTCCCGGCCAGCGCCGCCATTCCGCCCCCTCCCACCCAACGATCGCCTCTGCCTGTCAATCAGGCAGAGGCGATCGCAGCCCTGCCACGGCCTTCGGCGGTCTGGCATGTGCCGGTGCACTATGGTGCCGGCGCATGCGCAGTAGGGACCCGTTCGCTCGCCTGCGACAAAAAGCAGCGAGTGGGTCAGAATGACCCCCAAGATTTGCCTCTGTTCGTCCACATATTTTATGATTAGCAGCTACCAGCATTGGTTTTGCCTATTACATTTACCATAAATAATTTTAATTGGGTCTGGATCACCAACCCGGGGCACCCCTGCAAGTGTCCTGATACACCCCAGGATACCACGGCACACAATTTGAGAACCACAGCTGTAGCAGTCTATGAGCTTCTTTCAGCATCGGTTCCCTCCCAGCGCATGCACAGACGGACTCCCGGGTCATGAACCCTGAAATTTATGACCTGGGAGCACCACCTAATTTTTTGGAATATATTTATATACATATAGCTAATGGGCCCTACAGACACGGCGATAAGCCGCCGAGCTGCCCGACCGCCAATACGTCAGACTGGCGACCCGGCGGCGGGGGGGGGCAGTGACGGGGGGAGTGAAATTTCTTCACTCCCCCCGTCACCCGGCTCCATAGCAATGCAGGCAAATATGGACGAGATCGTCCATATTGATCTGCATGCACAGGCGACGGGGCACCAGCGATGAACGATCGCGGGGCCGTGCATCGTTCATCGCTGGTGCCTCCATACTGAAAGATATGAACGGTATCTCGTTCATTAATGGCATTAAGGGCCCTACACATATAAAGATCCGCAGCCAAGCTGCCCGACAGCGGATATGGCCGACGGGCGACCGGGCGGCGCGGGGGGGGGGGGCAGTGACAGGGGGAGTGAAGTTTCTTCACTCCCCCGTCACCCGGCTACATTGAAGTGCAGGCAAATATGGACGAGATCGTCCATATTGGCCTGCATGCACAGCCGACGGGGCACCAGCAATGAACGAGCGCGGGGCCGCGCATCGTTCATCGCTGGTGCCTCCACACTGCATGATATGAACGTTATCTTGTTCAATAATGAACGAGATCGTTCATATCTCTGAAGAATATCGGCCAGTGTGTAGGGCCTTTAAGATCCATTAGTTAAGTAGCAAAAATTCCAGTTGGGTTGGGGGTGTGGTCTCTTTGGAATTAAGAAAACACAATGGAGTTTTGCTGGGACACTTTAACACTACTGCATGTTAATTCCGCTCGAAACTAATATTGCAATTATTCAGCACGTAACTAATATTGTAAATTACATGATAATAGCAATAGCATAAGTTTATAAAACTGTTAAATTGCTACTGTGGCAGGCAAATCACTGGAGTCCTGCTGCCACAGCTGCCATTGCTACTGCCACACTCACTCCACAGCAAGTGTTTCAGTCACAGTGGCCGCGCCGCAGCACGTACTAATGACCAGCAGGGGGAGCGCGCTTTCTGTTGTCTACTATCCCGGAAGTGATCCCGAGCTACCGGCTCCCAGGTTGCTCTGCGTTTCCGGCACCTCACCTCCCTGTCTCACCCCGTGTCCACAGCCACCGCAGGGACGGATTAGATATGGCCGCCTCCAAGCCCGTGGAGCCGCAAGGCGGGCCCGGGATTCCCCACTGGAAGCTGGCCCTGGCCGTGGGGGCCCCACTGCTCCTGGGAGCCGGAGCCCTGTATCTGTGGAGCAGGCACAAGTCTACGAAGAGGGACAACCAGAGGAGAACGCCGGAGGGGCGGGCCAGCCCGGTGCCCAGCGGGGGTAGCAAAAACCCGGACTCTAACCCGCCGCAGGAGATGGTGAGAATCGGGGAGGGCGCATAGGAGATATGGAGCTCAGGGTGTGGTAATGGAGCACCCAGAGAATGAGTGGTGAGGGCGGTGACCTGTCTCACATGTGCCTCTCATATACCTCACCTGTGCCTCACAATGTACCCCTCACGTGCCACTTATGTCCTTCTCCTATATCTCACATGTCCCTTCACCTGTGCCTCACGTATACCACACATGTCTCCTCACCTGTGCATAACGTGTTCCACTTATGGCCATCTCACATGTGTCACTCATGTCGTCCTATACCTCACCTGTCTCTTCACCTGTGCCTCATGTATACCACACGTCTCCTCACCTGTGCATAACGTGTGCCACTTGTGTCCATTTCGTATACATCGCATGTGGCTCTCATGTCTTTCACCTATACCTCGTGTGTACCCTCACATGTACTATTCATATACACCCCCCCCCCCTTCGGCATGTCCCTATACAATATTCTAATGGAACAGCAGCTATATGTGGTACTATAGCAGGGACGTGTGATAATATATAATATATTTGATACAAGTAGGGGATCGGGATGTCAGACAGCAGGCTGAAGGGGTTTTGTCTTTCACATTCCTGCATTAGAAGAAATTGACACACTAAAATACAGTGTTGGAAGTAGTTAAGATTTTATGGAGCTATGGCCTTACAAATGGTTCTGTAGAATCCAGGAATCCCATGTGACACAGAAGGCAGGTATAGTACCTTGTACAGGAATCCCAGGTGACACAGAAGGCAGGCATCGTACCTTGTACAAGTGTTATTATTGGGGAGTATAATTCCACATCATGACGGTGGCTGTATGCCGCACTTACAGTACCGCCGTACTCGCAGAATGTGCGACACTAGAATGAGTTGTGAATTTGGCTGCTGTTTCCAGTGTTTACACGCCACTGCAATGGCAAGCCTCTTAGTCTTTTCATTGTAACTGTTACTTAGGGATACCTCTAGAAATGTGGGAGCATCTCATGGCTCTGCAGTATCTTGTACATTTATGTAACGGGTCTGATTCCTTTGGGTGGTCGCAGTCATTTTAGGAAATATACAAATGATAGGGGCAGCGTATCTAAATAGAGCATTTAGAAGATGCGTAGAGACATGATTTATGGACAATTCCACCATATGAGTAGGTTTGACTCCTAATGGACATATTAATTATAGTAGGTAGAAGCTGGCCGGCATGTTTGGCTTAGGAATAGTTGTAGGTTTATTTTTGTGTCAAGCACATTTTTGCTTTTACTAAACCTGCAGCTTTAAAAGCAAGTATCTTAGATTGTGGCTGCTGCTGGAAGCCTATCTGTTTTTATTCCAGTACCGGTATTATGGGGAAACAAAAGGAGTTGGCGTCATTATATCTTAAGTATGGGATATAGTCTGAGGGCATTGGGTCTGAAATGCCGGTGGTCCGTTTACTGACCGTGGCATCTCGATGGTGGGAGTCCCAACAGGAGAAAGGTAAGTATACTTACCTTTCCCCAATGCCTCCATACACGCAGCCTAAACCTCCCCCCCCCCCCCCCCCTTCCTACAGCCTGGGCTATACATACATTCCCATTTGTCATTGTGTAGGGTCGCTGCACGAATAGCAGGGGAAGATGGTACAATAATATCTTGGTGTCTCTGATATGAGCTTCCCTCTTTATTTTTGTGGAATTGTGCTCAAGAGTTTAATAGGAGTGTGTTGAGTGTAAAGTGTGACTAGTGTACTAGTGATGCGTTGGGTATGGGTTCCCGGCGGTCAGCATAACAACGCCAGAATGCCGGCAATGGGGTGAGCGGTAACAGAACCCTTGTGGACTCGCTGTTCTCACCACACGTTCTATTCTCACTCTATGGGTGTTGTGGAATTCCAGCTATCGGCATTATCAGCGGTCGGTATTCCGGCGTCTGTATCATGACTGCCGGCAATGTAACCGTATCCTGGAGTAATGTATCAGTTTGTGTTGGTGGAAAGGTCCCAGTCGGATGTGTTGTAGTAGAGTACTCGATAATAGAATGATGTTAAGGAAAATAATTTAAGGGGTTGAAAAAAATAGTAAATTAAATGCCCCCCATCCATCTTATATGTAAATTAAATCCCCCTTAATGATTTCCCTTTTTAATGCTTTTACAACAGGGCAATGTATATACAGTATATAGCCATACAATAATAAATGTCCGCTATGTAAATACATTTTTATACACCAATTAGAAATTAATACTACCCCTTTAACCACTTAACGGACGATTCCCCCCCCCCCCCCCCAAAAAAAGCGCTCCGAAATTGTTGTTTTTTTTGTGAGTGAATTAGGTGAAGAATATGAATTTAACCTTATACAAAATTATTTTAGTTAAATGAAATAATTATTTTTTTAAAATATTTAAAAAATAAAAAAAAGTCTTAAACATCGGAATATCGGTCGGTAACCTCGGAACATCTTTAACATCGTGACGTTACTTTTTACCCCCAAGACAGCTGCCAGGCACACAGGGGAGGTCTTTTGACATCAGGGGCAGGAGGAAGGTCTGTGGGATGCACTCTCACTATACACGTCAACAACTATTCCCTTTAGTAACCTATTAGCGAGCGAAGCGAGGCCGCAGGGGTAAATTTAGGATCCCGTGTTCTGACCATGCCCCTCCCCCATCTTGTCGCAGGTCACGTGGTAGTGACGGCTGAGGTTTTTTAGTCTTGTAGAATTTAACCTTCACCCTTTGATATGGGAAACTAAAGCTTATTAAATGTACCCCCTAGTGGTTACTATTGAGAATTGTGCCTTTATATCAGGGGTGGGGAACCTTTTTTCTACCAAGGGCCATTTGGATATTTATAAAGTCCTTCAGGGGCCATACAAAAATTATCAACTTAAAAATTAACCTGCCAGCCAGTAGTTATGCCCCTTAGTGGTACTGGGTGCTCTTGATTGGCTCACGAACCAGCGGTTGGTTTGGGATCGTACCCGCCGCTGCCGTCGGACATAGCTGTGCTCTCCTCCTTGCCCTGACAGCTGAGACACGCCGTTGCTGGACGGAGGGGCGGCATGTCTCACTGACCTACAGCAGCGGGTGGGCCAGAACAACGGCTTTGCGGGCCGTATGCGGCCCGCGAGCCGGAGGTTCCCCACCCCTGCCTTATATGATGGAGTGGCCCATATTAGAATATGATCATATTCACTTACGGGTAATGTGCCGCCGAGCATCACCGTTATCCTCTGCTGTGCACATATTGGCCAATTATAATACTGTTGACGTTGCACGTTTCCCTGCACACATCTATATGGTGTAGGTTGAAGTTGAAGTGTGGATGGGGGCTGTTCCACAATGGCACTGTTAAATTTAATTTTGTCCCTCTAATCCAGTGTAATCCCTTTTTGGTTTATATCTATCTAGTTTATTGTTCAAATACCTCCTCTCCTTAAATCTCTATTTAGAAGTGAAGACCTACTGGGGGCGATTCAGTTTTTTTTTTTTAGGTACTGGCCACTATATGGCGCTCAACAACAGCAATTCAGTTGCTCTGCCATTTGGGTGTGATCCCTGCCGGCGCCAGAATTTCTGCTTGCAGCTTCCTGAGGTGGCAAGCAGAAATATGCGAAGTGTCTCGTTTGTGCGCCTAAATGGGATGTTTTGCATTGTTTTGTGCCCTCGATCTGTCTAAAATGACCGTAGATCGTGGAGCGCAATTCTAGTTTTTTTTTTTTTTTTTTTCCGCTGTGATCGCGCCCAAAAAGGTCGGCTTTAGCTGTGTAAAGCCGCTAAACCCGACCAAAGTGCTGGGCACTATCGCAAAAAGTTTTGTTTGGTGCCCAAATGGGTCCTGGGGAATGCGAGCTGAAATGCAGGCGCTGGCATTAAATTGCTTTATTGGGCAACATCTAGTGGCTGCTGGTGCGTGCCACAATTGAATTCCGCCAAAATTCTCTACCTTCTAGTTTACATTTGTTCATGAGGTGGGGTGTGGTTTTGTTGTCATTTGTATTTTGTCTTAGAGGCGTTTTGCACTACTCTGATACACTGTTAAATGTCAGTGAAGCACTGTCCAATAGACTTTGGTTTTAAAGAAAACCACAGCCAAATGCTTTTTAGGGATGGAATTCACTAGTTTCTCTGACGTCCTAGTGGATGCTGGGGACTCCGTCAGGACCATGGGGAATAGCGGCTCCGCAGGAGACAGGGCACAAAAGTAAAAGCTTTAGGATCAGGTGGTGTGCACTGGCTCCTCCCCCTATGACCCTCCTCCAAGCCTCAGTTAGATTTTTGTGCCCGGCCGAGAAGGGTGCAATCTAGGTGGCTCTCCTAAAGAGCTGCTTAGAGTAAAAGTTTTGTTAGGTTTTTTATTTTCAGTGAGTCCTGCTGGCAACAGGCTCACTGCATCGAGGGACTTAGGGGAGAGAAGTGAACTCACCTGCGTGCAGGATGGATTGGCTTCTTAGGCTACTGGACACCATTAGCTCCAGAGGGAGTCGGAACACAGGTCTCACCCTGGGGTTCGTCCCGGAGCCGCGCCGCCGACCCCCTTGCAGATGCCGAAAAGTGAAGAGGTCCAGAAACCGGCGGCAGAATACTTTTCAGTCTTCATAAGGTAGCGCACAGCACTGCAGCTGTGCGCCATTGTTGTCAGCACACTTCATAGCAGCGGTCACTGAGGGGGCAGGGCGCTGGGGGGGGCGCCCTGGGCAGCAATGATAGTACCTTATTCTGGCTAAAAATACATCTCACATAGCCCCTGGGGGCTATATGGATGTATTTAACCCCTGCCAGGTCTCAGAAAAACGGGAGAAGAAGCCCGCCGAAAAGGGGGCGGGGCCTATTCTCCTCAGCACACAGCGCCATTTTCCCTCACAGAAATGCTGGTGGGAAGGCTCCCAGGCTCTCCCCTGCACTGCACTACAGAAACAGGGTTAAAACAGAGAGGGGGGGCACTTATTTGGCGATATGACTATATATATATTAAAATGCTATAAGGGAAAAACACTTATATAAAGGTTGTCCCTGTATAATTATAGCGTTTTTGGTGTGTGCTGGCAAACTCTCCCTCTGTCTCCCCAAAGGGCTAGTGGGGTCCTGTCCTCTATCAGAGCATTCCCTGTGTGTGTACTGTGTGTCAGTACGTGTGTGTCGACATGTATGAGGACGATGTTGGTGAGGAGGCGGAGCAATTGCCTGTAATGGTGATGTCACTCTCTAGGGAGTCGACACCGGAAGGGATGGCTTATTTAAGGAATTACGTGATAATGTCAACACGCTGCAAGGTCGGTTGACGACATGAGACGGCCGGCAAACCAATTAGTATCTGTCCAGGCGTCTCAAACACCGTCAGGGGCGTTAAAACGTCCTTTTACCTCAGTCGGTCGACACAGACACAGACACGGACACTGACTCCAGTGTCGACGGTGAAGAAACAAACGTATTTTCCTTTAGGGCCACACGTTACTTGTTAAGGGCAATGAAGGAGGTGTTACATATTTCTGATACTACAAGTACCACAAAAAAGGGTATTATGTGGAGTGTGAAAAAACTACCTGTAGTTTTTCCTGAATCAGATAAATTAAATGAAGTGTGTGATGATGCGTGGGTTTCCCCCGATAGAAAATTATTGGCGGTATACCCTTTCCCGCCAGAAGTTAGGGCGCGTTGGGAAACACCCCTTAGGGTGGATAAGGCGCTCACACGCTTATCAAAACAAGTGGCGGTACCGTCTCCAGATAGGGCCGCCCTCAAGGAGCCAGCTGATAGGAGGCTGGAAAATATCCTAAAAAGTATATACACACATACTGGTGTTATACTGCGACCAGCGATCGCCTCAGCCTGGATGTGCAGCGCTGGGGTGGCTTGGTCGGATTCCCTGACTGAAAATATTGATACCCTTGACAGGGACAGTATTTTATTGACTATAGAGCATTTAAAGGATGCATTTCTATATATGCGAGATGCACAGAGGGATATTTGCACTCTGGCATCAAGAGTAAGTGCGATGTCCATATCTGCCAGAAGTTGTTTATGGACACGACAGTGGTCAGGTGATGCAGATTCCAAACGGCACATGGAAGTATTGCTGTATAAAGGAGAAAAAGACAACGTCTTTTCAGCCTCAGTCCTTTCGTCCCCATAAGGGCAAGCGGGCAAAAGGCCAGTCATATCTGCCATGGGATAGAGGAAAGGGAAGAAGACTGCAGCAGGCAGCCCATTCCCAGAAACAGAAGCCCTCCACCGCTTCTGCCAAGTCCTCAGCATGACGCTGGGGCCGTACAAGCGGACTCAGGTGCGGTGGGGGGGGTCGTCTCAAGAGTTTCAGCACGCAGTGGGCTCACTCGCAAGTGGACCCCTGGATCCTACAAGTAGTATCCCAGGGGTACAGATTGGAAATTCGAGACGTCTCCCCCTCGCAGGTTCCTGAAGTCTGCTTTACCAACGTCTCCCTCCGACAGGGAGGCAGTAGTGGAAACAATTCACAAGCTGTATTCCCAGCAGGTGATAATCAAAGTACCCCTCCTACAACAAGGAAAGGGGTATTATTCCACACTATATTGTGGTACTGAAGCCAGACGGCTCGGTGAGACCTATTCTAAATCTGAAATAGTTGAACACTTACATACAAAGGTTCAAATCAAGATGGAGTCACTCAGAGCAGTGATAGCGAACCAGGAAGAAGGGGACTATATGGTGTCCCGGGACATCAGGGATGCTTACCTCCATGTCCCAATTTGCCCTTCTCACCAAGGGTACCTCAGGTTCGTGGTACAGAACTGTCACTATCAGTTTCAGACGCTGCCGGTTGGATTGTCCACGGCACCCCGGGTCCTTACCAAGGTAATGGCCGAAATGATGATTCTTCTTCAAAGAAAATGGACGATCTCCTGATAGGGGCAAGGTCCAGAGAACAGTTGGAGGTCGGAGTAGCACTATCTCAAGTAGTTCTACGACCGCACGGGTGGATTCTAAATATTCCAAAACCGCAGCTGTTTCCGACGACACGTCTGCTGTTCCTAGGGATGATTCTGGACACAGTCCAGAAAAAGGTGTTTCTCCCGGAGAAGAAAGCCAGGGAGTTATCCGAGCTAGTCAGGAACCTCCTAAAACCAGGAAAAGTGTCAGTGCATCATTGCACAAGGGTCCTGGGAAAAATGGTGGCTTCTTACGAAGCGATTCCATTCGGTAGATTTCACGCAAGAACTTTTCAGTGGGATCTGCTGGACGAATGGTCCGGATCGCATCTTCAGATGCATCAGCGGATAACCCTGTCTCCAAGGACAAGGGTGTTTCTTCTGCGGTGGCTGCAGAGTGCTCATCTACTAAAGGGCCGCAGATTCGGCATTCAGGACTGGGTCCTGGTGACCACGGATGCCAGCCTGAGAGGCTGGGGAGCAGTCACACAGGAAAATTTTTTCCAGGGAGTGTGATCAAGTCTGGAGACTTCTCTCCACATAAATATACTGGAGCTAAGGGCAATTTACAATGTTCTAAGCTTAGCAAGACCTCTGCTTCAAGGTCAGCCGGTATTGATCCAGTGGGACAACATCACGGCAGTCGCCCACGTAAACAGACAGGGCGGCACAAGAAGCAGGAGGGCAATGGCAGAAACTGCAAGGATTCTTCGCTGGGCGAAAAATCATGTGATAGCACTGTCAGCAGTGTTCATTCCGGGAGTGGACAACTGGGAAGCAGACTTCCTCAGCAGGCACGACCTCCACCCGGGAGAGTGGGGACTTCATCGGGAAGTATTCCACATGATTGTGAACCGTTGGGAAAGACCAAAGGTGGACATGATGGCGTCCCGCCTGAACAAAAAACTGGACAGGTATTGCGCCAGGTCAAGAGACCCTCAAGCAATATCTGTGGACGTTCTGGTAACACCGTGGGTGTACCAGTCGGTGTATGTGTTCCCTCCTCTGCTTCTCATAACCAAGGTACTGAGAATTATAAGACGTAGAGGAGTAAGAACTATACTCGTGGCTCCGGATTGGCCAAGAAGGACGTGGCACCCGGAACTTCAAGAAATGCTCACAGAGGACTCATGGCCTCTGCCGCTAAGAAGGGACTTGCTTCAGCAAGTACCAGGTCTGTTCCAAGACTTACCGCGGCTGCGTTTGACGGCATGGCGGTGGAACGCCAGATCCTAAGGGAAAAAGGCATTCCGGAAGAGGTCATTCCTACCCTGGTCAAAGCCAGGTAGGAGGTGACCGCAAAACATTATCACCACATGTGGCGAAAATATGTTGCGTGGTGTGAGGCCAGGAAGGCCCCACGAAGAAATTTCAACTCGGTCGATTCCTGCATTTCCTGCAAACAGGAGTGTCTATGGGCCTCAAATTGGGGTCCATTAAGGTTCAAATTTCGGCCCTGTCAATTTTCTTCCAGAAAGAATTGGCTTCAGTTCCTGAAGTCCAGAAGTTTGTCAAGGGAGTATTGCATATACAACCCCCTTTTTGTGCCTCCAGTGGCACTGTGGGATCTCAACGTAGTTCTGGGATTCCTCAAATCACATTTTAAACCGCTCAAATCTGTGGATTTGAAATATCTCACATGAAAAGTGACCATGCTGTTGGCCCTGGCCTCGGCCAGGCGAGTGTCAGAATTGGCGGCTTTGTCTCACAAAAGCCATATCTGATTGTCCATTCGGACAGGGCAGAGCTGCGGACTCGTCCCCAGTTTCTTCCTAAGGTGGTGTCAGCGTTTCATCTGAACCAGCTTATTGTGGTACCTGCGGCTACTAGGGACTTGGAGGACTCCAAGTTGCTAGATGTTGTCAGGGCCCTGAAAATATAGGTTTCCAGGACGGCTGGAGTCAGGAAAACTGACTCGCTGTTATCCTGTATGCACCCAACAAACTGGGTGCTCTTGCTTCTAAGCAGACGATTGCTCGTTGGATTTGTAGCACATTTCAACTTGCACATTCTGTGGCAGGCCTGCCACAGCCTAAATCTGTCAAGGCCCATTCCACAAGGAAGGTGGGCTCATCCTGGGCGGCTGCCCGAGGGGTCTCGGCATTACAACTCTGCCGAGCAGCTACGTGGTCGGGGGAGAACACGTTTGTAAAATTCTACAAATTTGATACTCTGGCTAAAGATGACCTGGAGTTCTCTCATTCGGTGCTGCAGAGTCATCCGCACTCTCCCGCCCGTTTGGGAGCTTTGGTATAATCCCCATGGTCCTGACGGAGTCCCCAGCATCCACTAGGACGTCAGAGAAAATAAGATTTTACTTACCGATAAATCTATTTCTCGTAGTCCGTAGTGGATGCTGGGCGCCCATCCCAAGTGCGGATTGTCTGCAATACTTGTACATAGTTATTGTTACAAAAATCGGGTTATTATTGTTGTGAGCCATCTTTTCAGAGGCTCCGCTGTTATCATGCTGTTAACTGGGTTCAGATCACAGGTTGTACAGTGTGATTGGTGTGGCTGGTATGAGTCTTACCCGGGATTCAAAATCCTTCCTTATTGTGTACGCTCGTCCGGGCACAGTATCCTAACTGAGGCTTGGAGGAGGGTCATAGGGGGAGGAGCCAGTGCACACCACCTGATCCTAAAGCTTTTACTTTTGTGCCCTGTCTCCTGCGGAGCCGCTATTCCCCATGGTCCTGACGGAGTCCCCAGCATCCACTACGGACTACGAGAAATAGATTTATCGGTAAGTAAAATCTTATTTTTTGGGGGCGCGATAAGTAATGGGTGCACCGCAAAGCTATTCAATTGTTTTGCTGATACGGCTCGACTGTCTTAAGATACGTAAGGCAGTTGAGCCGTGTCTGGAAAACAATTGCGCTTGTCGGCTCAAATGCATCAGGTTTAGATGTGTAAAAAGGCTAAATCCGTGCAGTGTCCTGGTTGGCACAACCAAACAGCTGAGTTTTCACAAATACCTGCTACCTCCTCAGGAGCCTGTGAGCAGAAATCAAGCAGTCATGCCTGATTGCAGACAGTTGAATACGTACGGGCACCCAAACAACAATTGAATTACCCCATTAAGTTTCTGCTTACTAGCATGAAAACTGGAACATGAATAATCTTTGATGTTCCCTAATTTTTCTTTTACAAACAATTTTTTTTAAACCTTAAGGCCGATATCCTGTTATCTAACTAGATTGCTTAAAAATTAAGCACACATCGCTCTATGTGTAGGGTGCCGGCGACAGCAATGCGCGTTCCCACGCATTGCTATCGCCGGCTCTAGATGTGGCATGCATGCCAAATCTAGTCGGGTCACTCACTTTACCACTTTACTTTAGCACTCACTTTACCACCACCCCCTTAACCCCCTGCTCAGTACACATAGCGCTGAGCGGGGGGAGAGATGTGTGCTGCGTGGTCTGTGATAGATCGCTTAGAACACATCTCACGTGTGTACCCCCCATTACTGTGTTGTCATTTTGTGACCTTGGACAGGTCAGTAGATATCATGGGTTGATAAGAATGGACAGTGCGGCTCCGGCCATAGGTTTGAAATGTGTCACAGGGCAACTAGCAAATCTATTCATGCATTCTCACTAGCTCTCTGTCTGTATCTCTGATATTTATTGTGTAATTGTAGAGTTCAGATTGGGTTATGACATTACTGTCATCATTCATAACTTTTTATAGAGTTTATCTAAATGTATATGTAATAACGTGGATATTTCAGCAGAGATGCAATGCTTATGTCAGATTTCCGTATGATTGCTCAACCTAAACTCAAACACTATCCCTCTGTACTCCAATTCTGTTTGTTCTGTTCTGTCTGAGTATTTTAACTCCTAAAAAGGACTATTAGAAGAGATCATTGATTAATACTGAATGGGTTCATGTCAGGTTATGGCCATATTGATGCGTTTGGTTTTTAATTCAGTGCAGCACTGCCATCTCAGATCAACAAATAGGGGTTGTATGCGTTGACTTATACACCATTCATTTGAATGAATGGAAAAAAGCTTGTTTAAATTTTGCATTGGTAGGGACAGATTAATGCTTTATACAGTCAGTGAGAAGGTGAAGTGCAGCAGAATGTTCTTGCCCAGCCATAACGTCATTTTAGGGAATGTTCAGTGCTGCGTTTATTCTCCCGCTCAAGGTAAAACCCTCTATGTAGGGCTTGTTTTCCTTATTTTGGGGAAAATATAATTGGGCCTAATACTTCTGTGTGAAATAGCAGTCAGATTACCTAATATAGGACATCATTTTGATTTGTGAGTTGAGAAATGGGAATGGCACTTCATCTATGCCTGTCAGCCAAGCATGACCACAGATGTGCTTGTTTATGTGCATGCAGCCAATGTGCTGAACCCATTGATCCAACTGCAGACAGCACGATCTTACGGAGTCTCCAAAGTGCAAGATATAGATTAATGGCTTTTGCTACTTAGGGTTTGGAGAGTATCCAACCAGTGCACCCACCGAATTAATTATTTTCCCACCAGCTAAGAGTAGTTACCAACCTGATATCTCTATAACTGTTGACAATGCAACTATCCACCCCACCCCACAAGCTCGTTGCCTAGGTGTCACCCTTGACTCTGAACTGTCCTTTGTTCCACACATTCAATCTGTCTCTAAATCATGTTACATGCACCTTAAAAACATATCCAAAATACGCCCTTATCTTACACAAGACACTGCAAAAACTCTAATCCATGCACTCATCATCTCCCGCATTGATTATTGTAATAGTCTCCTTACTGGTCTTCCCAAACATAGGCTATCACCACTTCAATCCATTTTAAATGCAGCTGCGAGGCTAATCTTCCTCGCCAGACGTTCTTCATCTGCTGATCCGCTCTGTCAGTCCCTCCATTGGTTACCGGTATTCTACCGTGTCAAATATAAAATACTTTTACTTACATACAAGGCTATTAACCAAACTGCACCATCATACATCTCCTCACTCATCTCAAAATATCTCCCTACCAGACCTCTCCGCTCTGCACAAGATCTGCGTCTCTCATCCACATGTATTACCTGTTCCCACTCAAAATTACAGGACTTTACCCGGGCTTCACCCACTCTGTGGAATGCACTCCCACGCACAATAAGACTCTCCTCTAGTCTCCAAACCTTTAAACGTTCTCTGAAAACTCATCTCTTCAGACAAGCCTACCAAATTTCAGACCCACACACATAACCTTCACAGCTTCCCTATCAAGTTACATCCCCTCTGTACAGTCCACATAAACTCACATTTTGTCTTCCAACATTGCTGGGTGATCATATCATATAAGAACCTAGCAACCTGGGGAACCATTATGTGACAGGTAGCATCTATCCTTGTGTATCAATGCCTATTTCCCTATAGATTGTAAGCTTGCGAGCAGGGACTTCCTACCTCTGTCTGTCTGTCTGTCTTTGCCCAGTTTTGTTCTATAATTGTTGTTCTAATTGTAAAGCGCAACGGAATATGCTGCGCTATATAAGAAACTGCTAATAAATAAATAAATAAATAAATAGTGTATAAGACTCTGCATAATAGAGTCTCTAAAGGGCCCTACAGACATGCCGATCCGCCGCCGAGCTACCCGACGGTGGATACGGCCGACGGCCGACCCGGCGGCGGGGGGGCAGTGACGGGGGGAGTGAAGTTTCTTCACTCCCCCCGTCACCCGGCTCCATAGAACTGCAGGCAAATATGGACGAGATCGTCCATATTGGCCTGCATGTACAGCCGATGGGGGACCAGCGATGAACGAGCGCGGGGCCGCGCATTGTTCATCGCTGGAGCCTCCACACTGAAAGATATGAACGAGTTCTCGTTCATTTATGAATGAGATCGTTCATATCTTTCAAACAAATCGGCATGTGTGTAGGGCCTATAAGGCCAAGGTAATTTAAGGAGAACATACCACTTTCCAGCCATTTGCACATGTTCAAAAAAGTGGCCTACAAATTCCCTGACTTAAGGGCCCTACTCACTGGCCGACCCGCCGCCGAGCTGCCCGACGGCGGATACGGCCGACGAGCGACCCGGCGGCAGGGGGGCAGTGACGGGGGGAGTGAAGTTTCTTCACTCCCCCCGTCACGCGGCTGCATTGAAGTGCAGGCAAATATGGACGAGATCGTCCATATTGGCCTGCATGCACAGCCGACGGGGGACCAGCGATGAACGAGCGCGGGGCCGCGCATCGTTCATCGCTGGAGTCTCCACACTGAAAGATATGAACGAGTTCTCGTTCATTTATGAACGAGATCGTTCATATCTTTCAGAAAATCGGCCAGTGTGTAGGGCCTATTAGGCTGAGATTCAGGCAGCATGCAAGGTTATGCAGAACATGACCTGCATGTGCTCCTGAAGCAGAGAAGCTGTATGAATGCTACTCTTAATCAGTACCAGGTCTGAAGGAAATCATTTGAGGTCAAAAGAGCACATAACAAATCAGAATACTGTATTGATTTTAGTAGATCTAAATCACAAAAAGCGTTTCTTCTGGAGCCCTTTAATAATTGTAATGGACATTTCTGGAGACAGATGGCATACTCTCAGAATAGCTTCAGGGATGTAAGTGGAAGCTTCAAGCTGCAGCACTTCCAAATCTCTCTCTCTCTCCCCCCCCCCCCCCCACATCAAAAAGTAAATTAAAAAAACTGCAAATACACATATAATGCGGAACGACACACATGCTATGGGCAAATACATGACTACATGTAATGCACACTAAAGAAACAATCTGTGCATGCTATTCCTTGATTGTAACCAACCCCCCTTCTCCATAACAGTGTAAATATATAATATACATACCCTTTGACCAATAGCCTGGTATGGTCGCATCAGATGTGGCTACACCAGACTGGGATTTCCCTTAAATGGTCGCATCGGATGCGACCAGTCAGAAACACCCACTGTGCGGCTGTGGGAAGATAATCTTCCTGCAGCCGCCAATCTCGGAAGGCCCCTCTGCACCTTCAGCTACATGCCCAAATTGTCCTAGTTACTGTGGCCAGCGCGGTATTTGCAGGTGCCAGGGAAGTCTGCAGCAGCTCCCTGTGTGCCCAGCGCCTGCCCCTCTGTAGCCGCCCAAGAACATTTGATATTTTATTTAACCCCTTGCCTGGCATGGTTACCTGTGATGCAACACCAAAGCTAGGAGTCCATTGGTCGTCCACTGCCCCCTCTGTATTACCAGTTGCGTGGCTGTGTGTAATCGCTGAAATCACTGCCAGAATCGTGCCCCAGAATGCCATGCAGCCGGCGTTCTGGAGTGCACGTTGCGGGAATCACAGTGTGGGGAGGGGAACTTCGTTCCTCTCCCTGCACAATTTAGCTGATCTCTACGTGTGCAGGGTATCTGGTTGATAGATAGACAGGGGGGTTGATTCAATTCGGCAACAGATGAATAGCACCGGGAATTAGCTCCCGACGCTATTCAATTCAGCACCTAGTTACCCGCAATTGTCGGGAATTCTTCTCCCTGTCAACCTAATGTCTGTCTAACATATGATGTCTATCTATTAACTAGACACTATCTTTTATACCACACCCGTGTGCAGAAGGGTTTGGGTTTGTGTGAGGTCACCATCGACGCCGGAATCCTGCAGTTAGGTGGGGGGGGGCAAACGCAACGAAGACCCTTGCGAGCTCACTGCGCTCGCCACAGGTTCTATTCCCACTCGATGGGTGTCGTGGGAATAGCCCTGGCACAGCTATCGGCATTGTCGGCGGTCGGGATCCCGGCGTCGGTATATTAACTCCATCCCATATATATTTATATGGTACAGCAGTGAGAGATTGTTTAACAAGAATTTTTATATTTACGGTGGGACACTCCTACCTGTATATTTGTCTGTGTATAAATAAGTGCCGACCGGCGGCATAATGACTGTTCGGGATCCCGGCATCTGGTCACCTAATCGCATTCCGTGCAGAGATCATTTGCAGCAGGGATGACAGGTCATCAGTCCCCTCTGACAAATGCTCTGCATGGGGAAGGCGGGAGAGTATATGCCCATGGGGAGGGGGGGCGGTGGGTACACCTCAGTGGGGAAACTTTAACCAGTGGGGGTAGATAAAGTAAAATATTTACTTTATAGTATTAATACCACTGTATAGGTCATTGGTACGGCCTCATCTACCATACGGTGTTCATTTCTTGAGGCCATATCTTAGAAGGATATTACGGGTTGAGTCTCCCTTATCCAAAATGCTTGGGACCAGAGGTATTTTGGATATAGGATTTTTCCGTATTTTGGAATAATTGCATATTATAATGAGATATCATGGGGATGGGACCCAAGTCTAAGCACAGAATGCATTTATGTTTCATATACACCTTATACACACAGCCTGAAGGTAATTTTAGCCTATATTTTTTAAAACTTTGTGCATTAAACAAAGTGTGTGTACATTCACACAATTAATTTATGTTTCATATACACCTTATACACACAGCCTGAAGGTCATTTAATACAATATTTTTAATAACTTTGTGTATTAAACAAAGTTTGTGTACATTGAGCCATCAAAAAACAAAGGTTTCACTATCTCACTCAAAAAAGTCCGTATTTCGGAATATTCCGTATTTCGGAATATTTGGATATGGGATACTCCACCTGTAATACATTAGAGACTGTACAAAGAAGGGCAACTAAAATGGAACATGGCTTACACCACAAAACATACTCAGAAAATAAAAAAAAATTCAATATGTATAGTTTGGAGCAGAGAAGGGAAAAGGGGAAACATGATAGAAACTTTCAAATACATCAAGGGTTTTAAAGTTCAGGAGGGAAAGGAAGAGAAGCATTCGAACATGAGGACATGCACTGAAACTAGAGGGCAGTTGGTTCAGGGGTAATTTGAGGAAAAATGATTTCACAGAAAGGGTAGTGGAAAAGTGGAATAGCCTCCTATAAGAGGTAGTAGAGGCTAAGACAGTAGAGCAATTTGAAAGTGGTTTTTATCTGCCATCCAATTCTGTGTTTTTCTACATTATGCTGATGGGGGTTTGGTTTAAAAATACCCTGGTCACAGAATAGTGTGCATGTGAGCTGCAGAAGAGGGGTTTTTAATATTGGGGCAGGGGGTGTTATAAATCATGGGTTTTTGTACTAGGGGTGTGGTGGTTACATGGGTTTTTGTACTAGGGGGTCTGTTGCCAGTGGGAGGTGGGACGTTATTTTATAATGGGGGCCTTTGGACAGGGGGAGGGGGGGGGGGGTTACCCCTAGATATATATTTTTTAAATTAAAATATTTTATTTTACTAAAACACTTTTTAATCTTTATTTAATAATAATAAAAATTTCTGAGCGGTTTTGTGTGGAAAAATTTGTTAGGTTAAGATTGAGAATGTAAGATGTGGTTTTCTCTATCGTCCTAGTGGATGCTGGGGTTCCTGAAAGGACCATGGGGAATAGCGGCTCCGCAGGAGACAGGGCACAAAAAGTAAAGCTTTAGGATTAGGTGGTGTGCACTGGCTCCTCCCCCTATGACCCTCCTCCAAGCCTCAGTTAGATTTTTGTGCCCGGCCGAGAAGGGTGCAATCTAGGTGGCTCTCCTAAAGAGCTGCTTAGAAAAGTTTAGCTTAGGTTTTTTATTTTACAGTGAGTCCTGCTGGCAACAGGATCACTGCAACGAGGGACTTAGGGGAGAAGAAGTGAACTCACCTGCGTGCAGGATGGATTGGCTTCTTGGCTACTGGACATTAGCTCCAGAGGGACGATCACAGGTACAGCCTGGATGGTCACCGGAGCCTCGCCGCCGGCCCCCTTGCAGATGCTGAAACGAGAAGAGGTCCAGAATCGGCGGCAGAAGACTCCTCAGTCTTCTTAAGGTAGCGCACAGCACTGCAGCTGTGCGCCATTTTCCTCTCAGCACACTTCACACGGCAGTCACTGAGGGTGCAGGGCGCTGGGAGGGGGGCGCCCTGGGAGGCAAATGAAAACCTTTTTTGGCTAAAAATACCTCACATATAGCCTCCGGGGGCTATATGGAGATATTTAACCCCTGCCAGAATCCGTTAAGAGCGGGAGACGAGGCCGCCGAAAAAGGGGCGGGGCCTATCTCCTCAGCACACAGCGCCATTTTCCCTCACAGAAAGGCTGGAGGGAAGGCTCCCAGGCTCTCCCCTGCACTGCACTACAGAAACAGGGTTAAAACAGAGAGGGGGGGGCACTAATTTGGCGTTAGAAATATATAAAAAAGATGCTATAAGGGAAAACACTTATATAAGGTTGTCCATATATAATTATAGCGTTTTTGGTGTGTGCTGGCAAACTCTCCCTCTGTCTCTCCAAAGGGCTAGTAGGTCCTGTCCTCTATCAGAGCATTCCCTGTGTGTGTGCTGTGTGTCGGTACGTGTGTGTCGACATGTATGAGGACGATGTTGGTGAGGAGGCGGAGCAATTGCCTGTAATGGTGATGTCACTCTCTAGGGCAGGCATGTCCAAACTGCGGCCCTCCAGCTGTTGAGAAACTACACATCCCAGCATGCCCTGACACAGCTTTAGCATTCTCTGACAGCAAAACTGTGCCAGGGCATGCTGGGATATGTAGTTTCACAACAGCTGGAGAGCCGCAGTTTGGACATGCCTGCTCTAGGGAGTCGACACCGGAATGGATGGCTTATTTAGGGAATTACGTGATAATGTCAACACGCGCCAAGGTCGGTTGACGACATGAGACGGCCGACAAACAATTAGTACCGGTCCAGATGTCTCAAAAACACCGTCAGGGGTTTTAAAACGCCCGTTTACTTTAGTCGGTCGACACAGACACAGACAGGGACACTGAATCCAGTGTCGACGGTGAATAAACAAACGTATTCCTTATTAGGGCCACACGTTAAGGGCAATGAAGGAGGTGTTACATATTTCTGATACTACAAGTACCACAAAAGAGGGTATTATGTGGGATGTGAAAAAACTACCGTAGTTTTTCCTGAATCAGATAAATTAAATGAAGTGTGTGATGATGCGTGGGTTCCCCCCGATAGAAAATATGGGCGGTATACCCTTTCCCGCCAGAAGTTAGGGCGCGTTGGGAAACACCCCTTAGGGTGGATAAGGCGCTCACACGCTTATCAGAACAAGTGGCGGTACCGTCTATAGATAGGGCCGTCCTCAAGGAGCCAGCTGACAGGAGGCTGGAAAAATATCATAAAAAGTATATACACACATACTGGTGTTATACTGCGACCAGCGATCGCCTCAGCCTGGATGTGCAGAGCTGGGGTGGCTTGGTCGGATTCCCTGACTAAAAATATTGATACCCTTGACAGGGACAGTATTTTATTGACTATAGAGCATTTAAAGGATGTATTTCTATATATGCGAGATGCACAGAGAGATATTTGCACTCTGGCATCAAGAGTAAGTGCGATGTCCATATCTGCCAGAAGATGTTTATGGACACGACAGTGGTCAGGTGATGCAGATTCCAAACGACACAAAGGTGTATTGCCGTATAAAGGAAGAGGAGTTATTTGGGGTCGGTCCATCGGACCTGGTGGCCACGGCAACTGCTGGAAAATCCACCGTTTTTACCCTAAGTCACATCTCTGCAGAAAAAGACACCGTCTTTTCTCTATCGTCCTAGTGGATGCTGGGGTTCCTGAAAGGACCATGGGGAATAGCGGCTCCGCAGGAGACAGGGCACAAAAAGTAAAGCTTTAGGATCAGGTGGTGTGCACTGGCTCCTCCCCCTATGACCCTCCTCCAAGCCAGTTAGATTTTTGTGCCCGGCCGAGAAGGGTGCAATCTAGGTGGCTCTCCTAAAGAGCTGCTTAGGAAAGTTTAGCTTAGGTTTTTTATTTTACAGTGAGTCCTGCTGGCAACAGGATCACTGCAACGAGGGACTTAGGGGAGAAGAAGTGAACTCACCTGCGTGCAGGATGGATTGGCTTCTTGGCTACTGGACATCAGCTCCAGAGGGACGATCACAGGTACAGCCTGGATGGTCACCGGAGCCTTGCCGCCGGCCCCCTTGCAGATGCTGAAGTAAGAAGAGGTCCAGAATCGGCGGCAGAAGACTCCTCAGTCTTCTAAAGGTAGCGCACAGCACTGCAGCTGTGCGCCATTTTCCTCTCAGCACACTTCACACGGCAGTCACTGAGGGTGCAGGGCGCTGGGAGGGGGGCGCCCTGGGAGGCAAATGAATACCTAATTTGGCTAAAAATACCTCACATATAGCCTCCGGAGGCTATATGGAGATATTTAACCCCTGCCAGAATCCGTTAAGAGCGGGAGACGAGGCCGCCGAAAAAGGGGCGGGGCCTATCTCCTCAGCACACAGCGCCATTTTCCCTCACAGAAAGGCTGGAGGGAAGGCTCCCAGGCTCTCCCCTGCACTGCACTACAGAAACAGGGTTAAAACAGAGAGGGGGGGCACTAATTTGGCGATATGCTTATATATATATTAAGATGCTATAAGGGAAAACACTTATATAAGGTTGTCCCTATATAATTATAGCGTGTTTGGTGTGTGCTGGCAAACTCTCCCTCTGTCTCTCCAAAGGGCTAGTGGGTCCTGTCCTCTATCAGAGCATTCCCTGTGTGTGTGCTGTGTGTCGGTACGTGTGTGTCGACAGGTAGGAGGACGATGTTGGTGAGGAGGCGGAGCAATTGCCTGTAATGGTGATGTCACTCTCTAGGGAGTCGACACCGGAATGGATGGCTTATTTAGGAAATTACGTGATAATGTCAACACGCTGCAAGGTCGGTTGACGACATGAGACGGCCGACAAGCAATTAGTACGGTCCAGACGTCTCAAAAACACCGTCAAGGGTTTTAAAACGCCCGTTTACTTTAGTCGGTCGACACAGACAGGGACACTGAATCCAGTGTCGACGGTGAATAAACAAACGTATTCCTTATTAGGGCCACACGTTAAAGGCAATGAAGGAGGTGTTACGTATTTCTGATACTACAAGTACCACAAAAGAGGGTATTATGTGGGATGTGAAAAAACTACCATAGTTTTTCCTGAATCAGATAAATTAAATAAAGTGTGTGATGATGCGTGGGTTCCCCCCGATAGAAAATTATGGGCGGTATACCCTTTCCCGCCAGAAGTTAGGGCGCGTTGGGAAACACCCTTTAAGGTGGATAAGGCGCTCACACGCTTATCAAAACAAGTGGCGGTACCGTCTATAGATAGGGCCGTCCTCAAGGACCAGCTGACAAGGCTGGAAAATATAATAAAAAGTATATACACACATACTGGTGTTATACTGCGGCCAGCGATCGCCTCAGCCTGGATGTGCAGAGCTAGGGTGGCTTGGTCGGATTCCCTGACTAAAAATATTGATACCCTTGACAGGGACAGTATTTTATTGACTATAGAGCATTTCTATATATGCGAGATGCAGAGAGGGATATTTGCACTCTGGCATCATGAATAAACGCGATGTCCATAACTGCCAGAAGATGTTACGGACACGACAGGGGTCAGGTGATGCAGATTCCAAACGGCACAGTATGGCCGTATACAGGAAGAGGACTTGTTTGGGGTCGGTCCATCGGACCTGGTGGTCACGGCAACTGCTGGAAAATCCACCGTTTTTTACCCTAAGTCACATCTCTGCAGAAAAAGACACCGTCTTTTCAGCCTCAGTCCTCTCGTCCCTATAAGATCATATCTGCCCAGGGATAGAGGAAAGGGAAGAAGACTGCAGCAGGCAGCCCATTCCCAGGAACAGAAGCGTTCCACCGCGTCTGACAAGTTCTCAGCATGGCGCTGAGACCGTACAGGACCCCTGGATCCTACAAGTAGTATCCCGGGGGTACAGATGGGAATGTCGAGACGTTTCCCCTTCGCAGGCTCCTGAAGTCTGCTTTACCAAGTCTCCCTCCGACAAGGAGGTAGTATGGGAAAAAATTCACAAGCTGTATTCCCAGCAGGTGATAATTAAATTACCCCTCCTACTACAGAAAAGGGGTATTATTCCACACTATATTGTGGTACTGAAGCCAGAAGGCTAGGTGAGACTTATTCTAAAAATTTGTTTTTGAACACTTACAAAGGTTCAAATTAAGATGAAGTCACTCAGAGCAGTGATAACGAACCAGGAATAAGGGGACTATATAGTGTCCCGGGACATCAGGGATGCTTACCTCTATGTCCCAAATTTGCCCTTCTCACTAAGGGTACCTCAGGTTCGTGGTGCAGAACTGTCACTATCAGTTTCAGACGCTGCCGTTTGGATTGTCCACGGCACCCTGGGGTCTTTACCAAGGTAATGGCCGAATTGATGATTCTTCTTCGAAGAAAAGGCGTCTTAATTATCCCTTACTTGGACGATCTCCTGATAGGGGCATAGTCCAGGGAACAGTTGGAGGTCGGAGTAGCACTATCTCGGATACTGCTACAATCAGCACGGGTGGATTCTAAATATTCCAAAATCGCAGCTGATCCCGACGACACGTCTGCTGTGCCTAGGGATGATTCTGGACACAGTCCAGAAAAAGGTGTTTCTCCCGGAAGAGAAAGCCAGGGAGTTATCCGAGCAAGTCAGGAACCTCCTAAAAACAGTGCATCATTGCACAAGGGTCCTGGTAAAAATGGTGGCTTCCTACGAAGCAATTCCATTCGGCAGATTTCACGTAAGAACTTTTCAGTGGGATCTGCTGGACAAATGGTCCGGATCGCATCTTCAGATGCATCAGCGGATAACCCAATATCCAAGGACAAGGGTGTCTCTCCTGTGGTGGTTATAGAGTGCTCATCTTCTAGAGGGCAGCAGATTCGGCATTCAGGATTGGATGCTGGTAACCACGGAGCCCAGCCTGAGAGGCTGGGGAACAGTCACACAAGGAAAAAATTTCCAGGGAGTGTGATCAAGTCTGGAGACTTTTCTCCACATAAATATACTGGAGCTAAGGGTAAATTTATAATGCTCTAAGCTTAGCAAGACCTCTGCTTCAAGGTCAGCCGGTATTGATCCAGTGGGAAAAACATCACGGCAGTCGCCCACGTAAACAGACAGGGCGACACAAGAAGCAGGAGGGCAATGGCAGAAACTGCAAGGACTTTTCGCTGGGCGGAAAATCATGTGATAACACTGTCAGCAGTTTTTCATCCCGGGAATGGAAACTGGGAAGCAGACTTCCTCAGCACGACCTCCACCCGGGAGAGTGGAAACTTCATTGAGAAGTTTTTTCCACATGATTGTAAACCGTTGGGAAATACCAAAGGTGGACATGATGGCGTCCCGTCTGAACAAAAAACGGGACAGGTATTGCGCCAGGTCAAGAGACCCTCAGGCAATAGATGTGGACGTTCTGGTAACACCGTGGGTGTACCAGTCGGTGTATGTGTTCCCTCCTCTGCTTCTCATACCTAAGGTGCTGAGAATTATAAGACGTAGAGGAGTAAGAACTATACTCATGGCTCCGGATTGGCCAAGAAGGACTTGGTACCCGGAACTTCAAGAGATGCTTACAGAGGTCTTATGGCCTCTGCCGCTAAGAAGGGACTTGCTTCAGCAAGTACCATGTCTGTTCCAAGACTTACCGCAGCTGCGTTTGTCGGCATGGCGATGGAAAGCCGGATCCTAAGGGAAAAAAGGCATTCCGGAAGAGGTCATTCCTACCCTGGTCAAAGCCAGAAAGGAGGTGACCGCACAACATTATCACCACGTGTGGCGAAAATATGTTGCGTGGTGTGAGGCCAGGAAGGCCCCACAAAGAAATTTCAACTCGGTCGTTTCCTGCATTTCCTGCAAACAGGAGTGTCTATGGGCCTCAAATTGGGGTCCATTAAGGTTCAAATTCGGCCCTGTAAATTTTCTTCCAGAAAGAATTGGCTTCAGTTCCTGAAGTCCAGAAGTTTGTCAAGGGAGTATTGCATATACAAACCCCTTTTTTGTGCCTCCAGTGGCACTGTGGGATCTCAACGTAGTTCTGGGATTCCTCAAATCACATTGGTTTAAAACCAGTCAAATATGTGGATTTGAAGCATCTCACATAAAAAGTGACCATGCTCTTGGCCCTGGCCTGGACCAGGCGAGTGTCAAATTGGTGTTTTTTTCTCAAAAAAGCCCATATCTGTTTGTCCATTCGGACAGGGCAGAGCTGCGGACTCGTCCCCAGTTCTCTCCCTAAGGTGGTGTCAGTGTTTCACCTGAACCAGCTTATTGTGGTGCCTTGCACCTACTAGGGACTTGGAGGACTCCAAGTTGCTAGGAGTTGTCAGGGCCCTGAAAATATGTTCCAGGACAGCTGGAGTCAGAAAATCTGACTCGCTGTTTATACTGTATGCACCCAACAAGTTGGGTGCGCCTGCTTCTAAGCAGGCGATTGCTCGTTGGATTTGTAACACAATTCAACTTGCACATTCTGAGGCAGGCCTGCCACAGTCTAAATCGGTTAAGGCCCATTCCACAAGGAAGGTGGGCTCATCTTGGGCGGCTGCCCGAGAGGTCTCGGCATTACAACTCTGCCGAGCAGCTACGTGGTCAGGGGAGAACACGTTTGTAAAATTCTACAAATTTGATATCCTGGCAAAAGAGGACCTGGAGTTCTCTCATTCGGTGCTGCAGAGTCATCCGCACTCTCCCGCCCGTTTGGGAGCTTTGGTATAATCCCCATGGTCCTTTCAGGAACCCCAGCATCCACTAGGACGATAGAGAAAATAAGAATTTACTTACCGATAATTCTATTTCTCGGAGTCCGTAGTGGATGCTGGGCGCCCATCCCAAGTGCGGATTATCTGCAATACTTGTACATAGTTACAAAAATCGGGTTATTATTGTTGTGAGCCATCTTTTCAGAGGCTCCGCTGTTATCATACTGTTAACTGGGTTTAGATCACAAGTTGTACGGTGTGATTGGTGTGGCTGGTATGAGTCTTACCCGGGATTCATAATTCCTCCCTTATTGTGTACGCTCGTCCGGGCACAGTACCTAACTGGCTTGGAGGAGGGTCATAGGGGGAGGAGCCAGTGCACACCACCTGATCCTAAAGCTTTACTTTTTGTGCCCTGTCTCCTGCGGAGCCGCTATTCCCCATGGTCCTTTCAGGAACCCCAGCATCCACTACGGACTCCGAGAAATAGAATTATCGGTAAGTAAATTCTTATTTTCAGCTTCAGTCCTTTCGTCCCTATAAGAGTCATATCTGCCCAGGGATAGAGGAAAGGGAAGAAGACTGCAGCAGGCAGCCCATTCCCAGGAACAGAAGCGTTCCACCGCTTCTGACAAGCTCTCAGCATGACGCTGAGACCGTACAGGACCCCTGGATCCTACAAGTAGTATCCCAGGGGTACAGATTGGAATGTCGAGACGTTTCCCCTGCGCAGGCTCCTGAAGTCTGCTTTACCAAGGTCTCCCTCCGACAAGGAGGCAGTATGGGAAACAATTCACGAGCTGTATTCCCAGCAGGTGATAATTAAATTACCCCTCCTACAACAAGAAAAGGGGTATTATTCCACACTATATTGTGGTACTGAAGCCAGAAGGCTAGGTGAGACCTATTCTAAATCTAAAAAAATTTGAACACTTACAAAGGTTCAAATCAAGATGGAGTCACTCAGAGCAGTGATAACGAACCGGGAAGAAGGGGACTATCTGGTGTCCCGAGACATCAGGGATGCTTACCTCCATGTCCCAAATTTGCCCTTATCACTAAGGGTACCTCAGGTTCGTGGTACAGAACTGTCACTATCGGTTTCAGACGCTGCCGTTTGGATTGTCTACGGCACCCCGGGTCTTTACCAAGGTAATGGCCGAAATGATGGTTCTTCTTCGAAGAAAAGGCGTCTTAATTATCCCTTACTTGGACGATCTCCTGATAAGGGCAAAGTCCAGGGAACAGTTGGAGGTCGGAGTAGCACTATCTCGGATACTGTTACAACAGCAGGGGTGGATTCTAAATATTCCAAAATCGCAGCTGATCCCGACAACAAGTCTCCTGTGCTTAGGGATGATTCTGGACACAGTCCAGAAAAAGGTGTTTCTCCCGGAAGAGAAAGCCAGGGAGTTATCCGAGCTAGTCAGCAACCTCCTAAAATCAGTGCATCATTGCACAAGGGCCATGGTAAAAAAATGGTGACTTCCTTCGAAGCAATTCCAGTCGGCAGATTTCATGCAAGAACTTTTCAGTGGGATCTGCTGGACAAATGGTCCGGATCGCATCTTCAGATGCATCAGCGGATAACCCTATATCCAAGGACAAGGGTGTCTCTCCTGTGGTGGTTACAGAGTGCTCATCTTCTAGAGGGACGCAGATTCGGCATTCAGTTTTGGATGTTGGTGACCACGGAGGCCAGCCCGAGAGGCTGGGGAGCAGTCACACAAGGAAAAAATTTCCAGGGAGTGTGATCAAGTCTGGAGATTTTTCTCCACATAAATATAGCTAAGGGTAAATTTATAATGCTCTAAGCTTAGCAAGACCTCTGCTTCAAGGTCAGCCGGTATTGATCCAGTGGGATAAAACATCACGGCAGTCGCCCACGTAAATAGACAGGGCGGCACAAGAAGCAGGAGGGCAGTGGCAAAAACTGCAAGGACTTTTCGCTGGGCGGAAAATCATGTGATAGCACTGTCAGCAGTGTTTCATTCCGGGAATGGAAACTGGGAAGCAGACTTCCTCAGTAGGCACGACCTCCACCCGGCAGAGTGGGAACTTCATGGGGAAGTTTTCCACATAATTGTAAACCGTTGGGAATTACCAAAGGTGGACATGATGGCGTCCCGTCTGAACAAAAAACGGGACAGGTATTGCGCCAGGTTAAGAGACCCTCAGGCAATAGCTGTGGACGTTCTGGTAACACCGTGGGTGTACCAGTCGGTGTATGTGTTCCATCCTCTGCTTTTCATACCTAAGGTACTGAGAATTATAAGACGTAGAGGAGTAAGAACTATACTCATGGCTCCGGATTGGCCAAGAAGGACTTGGTACCCGGAACTTCAAGAGATGCTCACAGAGGACTTATGGCCTCTGCCGCTAAGAAGGGACTTGTTTCAGCAAGTACCATGTCTGTTCCAAGACTTACCGCAGCTGCGTTTGACGGCATGGCGGTGGAACGCCGGATCCTAAGGGAAAAGGCATTCAGGAAGAGGTCATTCCTACCCTGGTCAAAGCCAGAAAGGAGGTGACCGCACAACATTATCACCACATGTGGCGAAAATATGTTGCGTGGTGTGAGGCCAGGAAGGCCCCACGAAGAAATTTCAACTCGGTTGATTCCTGCATTTCTTGCAAACAGGAGTGTCTATGGGCCTCAAATTGGGGTCCATTAAGGTTCAAATTTGGGCCCTGTCGATTTTTCTTCCAGAAAGAATTGGCTTCAGTTCCTGAAGTCCAGAAGTTTGTCAAGGGAGTATTGCATATACAACCCCCTTTTGTGCCTCCAGTGGCACTGTGGGATCTCAACGTAGTTCTGGGATTCCTCAAAACACATTGGTTTAAAACCAGTCAAATCTGTGGATTTGAAGCATCTCACATGAAAAGTGAACATGCTCTTGGACCTGGCCTGGACCAGGCGAGTGTCAAATTGGTGTTTTTTTTCTCAAAAAAGCCCATATCTGTTTGTCCATTCGGACAGGGCTGAGCTGCGGACTCGTCCCCAGTTCTCTCCCTAAGGTGGTGTCAGTGTTTCACCTGAACCAGCTTATTGTGGTGTCTTGCGCCTACTAGGGACTTGGAGGACTCCAAGTTGCTAGATGTGGTCAGGGCCCTGAAAATATAGGTTCCAGGACGGCTGGAGTCAGGAAAACTGACTTGCTGTTATCCTGTATGCACCCAACAAACTGGGTGCTCTTGCTTTTAAGCAGACTTTTGCTAGTTGGATGTGTAATACAATTCAGCTTGCACATTCTGTGGCAGGCCTGCCACAGCCAAAATATGTAAATGCCCATTCCACAAGGAAGGTGGGCTCATCTTGGGCGGCTGCCCGAGGGGTCTCGGCTTTACAACTTTGCCGAGCGGCTATTTAGTCAGGGGCAAACACGTTTGTTAAATCCTACAAATTTGATACCCTGGCTAAGGAGGACCTGGAGTTCTCTCATTCGGTGCTGCAGAGTCATCCGCACTCTCCCGCCCGTTTGGGAGCTTTGGTATAATCCCCATGGTCCTTTCAGGAACCCCAGCATCCACTAGGACGATAGAGAAAATAAGAATTTACTTACCGATAATTCTATTTCTCGGAGTCCGTAGTGGATGCTGGGCGCCCATCCCAAGTGCGGATTATCTGCATTACTTGTACATAGTTACAAAAATCGGGTTATTATTGTTGTGAGACATCTTTTCAGAGGCTCCGCTGTTATCATACTGTTAACTGGGTTCAGATCACAGGTTGTACAGTGTGATTGGTGTGGCTGGTATGAGTCTTACCCGGGATTCATAAATCCTTCCTTATTGTGTACGCTCGTCCGGGCACAGTACCTAACTGAGGCTTGGAGGAGGGTCATAGGGGGAGGAGCCAGTGCACACCACCTGATCCTAAAGCTTTACTTTTTGTGCCCTGTCTCCTGCGGAGCCGCTATTCCCCATGGTCCTTTCAGGAACCCCAGCATCCACTACGGACTCCGAGAAATAGAATTATCGGTAAGTAAATTCTTATTTTCTCCTATCCTATGGGATTTTTATGGGAGGAGTTTGTGGAGCATTAGCTATCATATTCTCAGATAGTCACAATACTCTCTCCTCCCCCCCCCCCCCCCACCCCCCCCCCCTCCCCCCAGGGATTTTTTTTTTTTAAAGTATTTGCAGCTAAGACATTGGTTGTTTAGTGTCACTCAACCTCCGCATGTGGTACCAAAACTCCACAAATATCCATATGGAAATTTGCCAATTTTCCCAACAAAACACCCTGTGTAGTCTGGGAGAACGGGCATTCTACGATTTGCCACTGCACTGTATTGAATAGCGTGGGGAGCTAATTCCCTGCGCTATTTAACGGTCACTGAATTGCATCGAGCCCAATAATAGGTATATTATGGGTCACATCCTTATAGCTGCAAAATTCTTTATAGCTCAAAATTGACGATCAACAAAAACATGGTTGATCAAGGTTTCTAATTTATGATTACATTTTTTTCATTAAAACATTAATGCAAAAAATAAAGCTTGTTTAAACATAAAGCATTTTTTTAAACATCTTTTCCCAGCCCTAATAAAAACATATAGGGCCGGATTCAAATGTTAATGCGCCCCCTATCTCCCGTCTAAAGTGACGGGAGATAGAGAGACTGTATTCAAATGTCCCCCGTTTTCACCCCTATTGTGCCCAGTACAGTCTGGTTTAGGCGTACAAAGCTCCTAAACAGGACTAAACGAGTGGGCGTGATCATGAAAAGACTCTTTACATGCAATTCAGCCCGCTACCTATGGGGGTAGCAAGCTGAAATGATCTTGTCGCGGCCGTCGGCAGTAACAGAATATCACCGGCAGAGGCGCGATTGCGGCCGGGAGTGGGGAGAGCACATTTGAATCCGGACCATAGTTTTAGATAGTGTATGCTGAACTATGTTTCTCGTACTGCCTATGGAAGCAAACTGGTCAAACAGGATCTTCTGATTTAGTTCTATTTGGTGCTTGTGTGTTCTATGTTTAGCAGCTGCATGTGCATTGACCAGCTAGTAATGCGGTGTGCTTCTTATACATTGCCCTTCAAGCCAAAAGAATGTGGCATAGATCCTGTTCATTACAAAGTCCATGGTTTATCTGCATGATTCCAATCTTTTATGCTTTGCTGGTGGGTTCACTACGGGTGGCCGGCGGTCGGGCTCCCGGCGACCAGCATCCCGGCGCCGGGAGCCCGACCGCCGGCTTACCGACAGCTTGGCGAGCGCAAATGAGCCCCTTGCGGGCTCGCTGCGCTCGCCACGCTACGGGCACGGTGGCGCGCTACGCGCGCCACACTATTTTATTCTCCCTCTATGGGGGTCGTGGACCCCCACGAGGGAAAATAAGTGTCGGTAAGCCGGCGGTCGGGCTCCCGGCGCCGGTATACTGAGCGCCGGGAGCCCGACCGCCGGCAAACAGAAGACCACCCTTGCTGGTTACCATGCGTGCATGAATTGTTCCATGTGCTACTTTACAGTAATCTCATTCTAAAAAGTCTAAAAAAAAAAGTTGTAGACTTTAACAATATAGCTTTGTCTTGGTAACATATTGAAACATTTTTTTTTAAATGGGGGTGTGTAATTGTGTGGTGTACAAAGAAAACAAACAAATGACCAACAAATGGTGAGGACATCCTATTGAAAAACCACTGAGTGAGCATTGGCTTCTTGTACTGTTCTGAATTTAAATCCACTTTGGAGTTTTGGGAGAAACTAAGTAAACAATTAACACGAATAGAATACCGTACTCCATTATGGAAACATCCACATTTTTGTTAAGCTTTATTCCAAAGTACTCAATGGGGTCGATTCAATTCACTGACAGTTGAATAGAACTCCCGGCGCTATTCAATACAGCGATGAGTGACCGTCAATTGTCGGGAATTCTTCTCTCATCCCCGGGGGATGAGAGAAGAAACCCGACAAAAGTGCTGCCGTAAGGCTGATTCTGTCGGGAATCAGCCTTGTATCGGGGAGTTAAGTCGGATAATACCCATTCTCCCGACAATTCAACATGTTTAGTCGGCGAGAACGGGCCATCACAGACTTAACTGGAGCTGAATTGAATAGCGCCCGGAGCAAACTCCGGTGCTATTCAACTGTCAGTGAATTTAATCGACCCCAATGTCATTGGTCAAGGTTGATATTGAGAGAGATTCATAGTCTGAGCGAATTTGTGTTGCAGATATCCCATGGGAGCTGATGCAGAGTGAGTGATAGGCTAGTTGGCGTATCTTGTGTGAACATGGGTTTGCGCGATTCTTCCATTTACACCTGGGTTCAGTATGATATACCGGTGGCTGGGATGCCGGCCGGCAACATGGCAAGCGCAGAGTCTCCTTGCGGGCTTGCTGTGCTCGCCACAGGTTCTGTTCCCACTCTATGGTTGTCGTGGAAACCCATGAGTGGGAATAGCCCCTGTTGGCCGGGTTTCTGGCTGGCGGCATTGTCAGTGGTCGGGATTCCAGGGCGTTGGTATCCTGGCTGCCGGGAATCTAACTGCATCCCTTACATATCTGCGTCTGGATGGTGGTATTCTTACAAAGGCCAAGTATAGCAAGTGCCTGTTTCCGCAATCGCGAATGTCTGTTTGTAGTCTGTTATCATTATCTGATATACAGAAATACAATTTTATAGAATACTATTCTATATAGATATAGAAATTACTATGATTACTTTTATCTGGCTGTATAATTAAGCCTGGCCACTCTATTGCTTAATACTTGCATGTACATACATATCTGATAAGTGGTCAGATCTGCCAAGGTACCATTACTGTGGTCAGATAACGGCATATGGTGTCTGATCCAGCCTTTGTCCAACCACATTTACTGTTCATCCTGACAGCTGATTGCTATTAGTAGTCAAATGATCAGGCGCCACAATTGCAGCATGTGGGGGACCTTTATTGTATAGCTGGAGAGATTATCTAACAAATGGGAGGAGCACACCCTAATTCTAAACATAAGAGGTGCTACTAAGCTGAGACTTTTATAGAGCCACACAGACAAAAAAGCAGATCCAGGTGCACACTCTAAACACTAAGAACACTGAAATAAACTCTCCAATTTAACATAAATTTAAATTAAGATTCTTCGCATAATTTTTGGGCCAAAAATATGGACCCGCCTACCACAGCCAGGTGACCTCATCAGGCCTCAGGAATGTTAGGTACCCAGCTGATGAGGTCACCTGGCTGTGGTAGTGGGCTCATATATTTTGTCCAAAAATTATGCTAAGAACCTCAATTTTATTCCATGTTAAAATGCAGAGTTTATTATAATAGCTCTGATTGCCAGTGTTTTTAAGGGGGGTACTCACGGAGAGATCCATGCTTAAAATCTAAGCAATCTGACTAGATTGCTTAGATTTTAAGCACAGATCAGTCGTGTGTAGCCCCCTCAACGATAGCGATGCGCGGCCCTTGTTGGTAAAATTCTTGTTGGTAATAGCTTTTTTTTTTTTTTCAGGCTCTTGTTTAGGAATTACTTGTGAAACAGCAGGTACTGCCGAGTTAGCCTCAGTAACCATGATTCTCCATTATGTGTTAGTAGTAACAGTAATGCCCAGTAGTAATAAGGCAGCAGTAGTAGTTCTCTGTAGGAACAGCATTGCTTATGAATATGCCACTAGTAATAAATGGCATGCTTATATATCAGCGGTGGCCAACCCGCGGCTCTCGAGCCGCATGTGGCTCTTTCATCCTCCGCATGTGGTTCTTTCATCCTTCGCATGCTGCTCTTTCATCCTTCGCATGCTGCTCTTTCATCCTTCGCATGCTGCTCTTTCATCCTTGGCATGCTGCTCTTTCACCCTCCGCATGCGGCTCTTTCACCCTCCGCATGCGGCTCTTTCATCCTTCGCATGCGGCTCTTTCATCCTCCGCATGCGGCTCTTTCATCCTCCGCATGCGGCTCTTTCATCCTCCGCATGCGGCTCTTTCATCCTCCGCATGCGGCTCGATACGCTCCCGGCCACCGCTGCCCGACACAGCACACTCACAGCAGGTCTCCAGCGGCGGTGTCTATCTAAAATTTGACGCCAGCCCGTGAGCCAATCCGAGCTCGCGGGCCGGCAGCTAAGGTTCCTGATTGGCTGCCGGACCGCGAGCTCTGATTGGCTCACGGGCCGGTGCCGAATTGAAGATAGACACCGCCGCCGGAGACTGAGTGGTAGGAGAGGCGGACGCTGCGCTCTCCTTCCCCTCATAGCAGAAGCGCGGTAAGCAGCACTTTTTTTTTTTGGGGGGGGGGAGTGAGGCACGGTGGGGGCATATGTATCAGCACTGGGGGCATATCTGGCACTGTTGTAGGCATTGTGGGGGCATGTGTATCAGCACTGGGGGCATATCTGGCACTCTGCGGGCATGTGTATCAGTACTGGCATATCTGCACTGTGGGGGCATGTGTATCTGCACTGGGGGCATGTGAATCTGCACTGGGGGCATATGAGGCACTGTGGGGGCATGTGTATCTGCACTGGGGGCATATGAGGCACGTGTATCTGCACTGGGGGCATATAAGGCACTGTGGGGGCATGTATATCTGCACTGGGGGCATATGAGGCACTGTGGGGGCATGTGTATCTGCACTGGGGGCATATGTATCTGGCACTGTGGGCATATCTGGCACTGTGTGGGCATGAGTATCTGCACTGGGGGCATATCTGGCACTGTGGGAGCCACTGGGGGGGCATGTGTATCGGCACTGGGGCCATATCTGGCACTGTGTGGGCATGTGTATCTGGCACTGTGTGGGCATGTGTATCTGGCACTGTGTGGGCATGTGTATCTGGCACTGTGTGGGCATATCTGGCACTGTGTGGGCATATCTGTATCTGGCACTATGCGCGCATATCTGGCACTGCGTGGGCATGTGTATCTGCACTGGGGCATATCTGGCACTGTGGGTCATGTGTATCTGGCACTGTGGGGCATATGTGTATCTGGCACTGTGGGACATATCTGGCACTGTGTGGGCATGTGTATCTGCACTGGGGCATATCTGGCACTGTGGGGCATATGTGTATCTGGCACTGTGGGGCATATGTGTATCTGGCACTGTGGGGCATATGTGTATCTGGCACTGTGTGGGCATATGTGTATCTGGCACTGTGGGGGCACCCATTTTTTGGCATTTTTATATGTATGTGGCACTGTACATAATGATTATGACACAAGGTCACACGCCTACAAATGTCATACCGAAAGGTGTGCGCACAAAAATGGGGCGTGGCTTTGTGACAACTAGGCCACCCCCCCATTTTTGCACACGTGCCGAAGGCGCGCACATGATAGTGGCTCTTGCCCTTGCCTATGGATCTTTTCTGGCTCTTTGCCTCTGACTGGTTGGCCACCCCTGTTATATATAATAACAGTAATGCCCATTGATATGCTGCCGGATGTAGCGCTGATGAATTAAATGCCAATAATGTTATTGGTGTTCATCTATGCCACCATATATCTATAATTGTCATGCTTGTGGCAACATGGTGCTAGCTGTTTTAGATCACATAAGAGTTGCCAATTGGTAACAGCCAGCGCACGTTTAATGTCATGTAAAATGATACTTGGCAACTCTCGGGTCACACTACCAGGAACTGTTCCTAACTTAAAAAATGACTACATATAAGCTTCTGTTCAGCCGCTCTCATGCACAAGGGAGCACCCACTGGTTGCTGGTTCAGCACCAAAGCAGTGCAAGCAGAGAGGGGAGCGTTGTTGCGGACTTCAGAAAAAAAAGTTGTTTTTTTTTTTTTTTTTTTTTTTTTTTCTGAACATGTGTATTATCTGTTTAATTTTGTACAAATAATTGTCCAATGGATATATTTTACTTTCCTCCCTTTTTTTTCTGTATACAGAGGCAGAGTTCTGGCATCCTTGTGTTGAGTTTCTTGGTCGATCTATGTTAATATTGCTATGGTTTCTATTTTGTAGGGCCCGTTGGAGAAAGCGCAAGCTGCAAAGAACAAAGGTAACAAGTATTTTAAAGCTTCGAAATTTGAACAAGCCATCCAGTGTTACACTGAGGCCATCAGCCTCTGTCCTCCAGAAAAGAAGGTGGATTTGTCTACTTTCTACCAGAACAGAGCTGCAGCTTATGAACAGCTGGTAAGTAAATACATTCGTAAGTAACAGAGGCTTCATCAGGTGCTGGCGTCTGTCTGCTGTAAATATGCTCAGGATGTGGATCCTGCAATATCAATTCTCATGTTGGCTAACGACATACAACACTGAGCTCAAATTAAATGCCAGTTTTGTTTGGTCTTTATTTTAGGGGTCATTCTGACACGATCGCCCGCTGCAGTTCACAGTGATCAGGTCGGGACTGGGCTGGTGCCGCAGTGCGCCGGCGCATGCTGGACAGCCGAAGGTCGTCGTTCCCTGGCGGTCGCCTCTGGCCGAGAGGCGGTCGCTGGGCGGCACGGCGGCCTTTGGCTGCCGTTTTGGGGGCACGGTCCGGCCAATGCAGGCGTGGCCGGACCGTTCGGGGGGCGGACCGCATCGGCTGCGTGAAGTCAAGCGCAGCCACTGCGACGAGCAACTCCCGGTAAGCCGCAGGAGCTGCGCTGGCCAGGAGTTATTCGACAAGTACAAAAGCACCGCCACTGTGCGATGCTTTTGTACTTGTGTGGCCGGACAGACATGCGGGGTGGACTAGCCCTGTGATGGGTCCCCCCCCCGCATGTCTGAGAACATGATCGTAGCCGTGCTAAATTTAGTGCAGCTACGATCAACTCGGAATGACCCCCATTGTTCAAGCTTTGATTTTCACGGAAAACTTTTATTTCGCCAGCAAACCATTTGTGCCTTTTTTTGTGTTGTTAGAAGAGAGTGACTGTTCTTATTTATGTGTATAATCGTTTTTGTAGCGGATTTGTTTTTACTGACAACTGGTATCTGGTATGCACTTAATTGTGTTTGTTGATGTGCTGTGCACTAAATGGCATTGCTGTTAGTGAAATGGTATGCAAAAATTTCTATTTTGGTGCTCTTTCTCAGCAAACGTGGAAAGAAGTGGTCCAGGACTGCACAAAAGCAGTGGAACTAAATCCCAGATATGTGAAAGCACTTTTCCGACGAGCAAAGGCACATGAAAGGCTTGACAACAAAAAAGAATGCTTGGAAGGTACTTTACTGACATGTAGGGAATTCAGTTCTCGACATCAACGCTCTGTGCCACTCCTGAAGGGTCCATCGCATCTTGCCGACATTGCCAGTTCTCATAGTGGTGTGATGGAAAACTTGCAATGTCTGCACTACTGCAATTGGCTGAAATGCATGGAGTCTGGCATCACAGAAATGCCTTATGACATATTGTGTCTAATTGATTTGTCTACTTGGAAATGTATTATGCTGGCGCTTTAAGATACCTGTTCCTTACGGAGAATTTATTTTACAAAGTTTCTATCGAGGTTTTTGTATTATTTGTTAGTTTAAGGATTCTCTTACAGATAGTAAGTTACTCCAGTTCAGACCATAAATTATTTTACACAATCCTATTCACCCACTGGAAAGCGGAAGCATTGATGCAATGGATCCAGCTAATCCTCAGATATTCTCCATGCTGAATTCTCTGTAGCACTTTTCACAGCAACCCCTGAGGTGTCAGACATTTATAAATTCAAGCTGGGGTTTTTCTTTAAAGGATGACTCCTCCCAAAATATGACTTACCTGCAATCCACCACAGACGGCAGATCTTGCAGACACCCTGCAGCCAGACAGGGCTGAGCATGAAGTTAAAGGAGATGTATTTTTGGACTTTTTGAGATAGTACACAGATCAAAAGTTTCAGTTTTAGCTTGAGTTCTCTTGTTAATTTAGTTTACGGACGACTTTTTCCCGAAACAAATAGTAGTTGTATGTGACATGAGTACTGTAGATAACAAAATGTAATAAAATGATCCCAGGCCTTTCATGAACTACCAGCATGCATCTGTTTTGTGGTTCTAGATGTCACTGCAGTTTGCATATTGGAAGGATTCCAGAACCAGACCAGCATGCTGCTAGCAGATAAAGTGCTCAAGCAACTTGGTAAAGAAAAAGCCAAAGACAAATACAAGGTATTTCTTTTGAAGGGGTGACATACTGTATGTTAGTAACAGACCATTTCTATAGAAGCCTTTTCCAGCAGCCAGTGTGATAGAGGCTCATTTCTTATTTCATTTGCTAGTTTATTATGTCCTTGGTCTCCTTGCTGCAGTTACTTACGATCGGGATAGACTCATTCAAGTTTGTCATTTTGTTGATTTGCCCACCACATTTACCATGATCTGCTACTATTACAGATGAGTTTGCGTCTGATTCCTGTATTAGTTGTACCAGTTCTTCCGTCTGTTTTGTACACATGGTCTCAACGGGCTTTAAAGTATTTTGTTGTCTCTTCCTTTAGTTTTAATTGAGCCTAGCTTTTCCTGTCATTGCTGACTTTTTTCTCTGCCTTTTTGGTATGGTAGGAATATAAATAAATGTTAATAATAAAACATCTCAGGGTTTCTCTGTTGTGCCAGTAGAGCTTTAATATTCCAGTCTCCTGTTCTTTCTATTGTGATTTACTGAGAGAGACAGATATGCCTTATGGCTTAACGGAGATTACTCACCTATCTGGCTGGCACACAAAACGCAAAAGGCTGTGGGACTGTGTTCCGGTCAACTGCCGATGATTTCTGTCCGCTTTATAGATATTATTACATTCCATAGTGTTCCCTGATTCTGGGTCGGCGGGGACACTCTTCCCCCCCCCCCCCCCCGGCGTCACAATTGGGGACGGGCCTGAGCTGCCGGCATCAGTCATAGGGCTATGCCCAGAACCTTCGAAGGTGCTGGGCTTCCCCCAAGCGCTCTCTTTCCTGTGAATAGATGCAGTGCACACGGCAGCGGCATAGCAGGCTGTTTAAGTAGGGCGCCTAACAACTGTAACAGGATAACCTTATCTTTGCTCTTAGTGTACAAGTTTATTTTTTTTGTTTATTTTAGGACACATATATTACTACATTACCTCTTCTTCTTACATCTTAGTTACCATCATCAGTGCCTCTGGCTCTGCCTTCCCCAGTGCACGAGCTGCCCCTCCCAGATTCTTTTTTTCTCTCATCGTATGAGGTCACCGATCTGCTTATGGCTTCTAGTGTTTCATACCAGAATGTGTGTTAGAAGTACTGTTCATTTTATGTTATACCATATAACATAAACGCCCAGTAATAGTTTCATACACCTACTCAGTTTTTTTTTTTCTTCTCTTTTTAGAACAGGGAGCCGTTGATGCCTTCACCTCAGTTCATCAAATCCTATTTCAGCTCCTTCACGGATGATGTCATCTCCCAGCCGCTGCACAAAGAGGAGAAGTCTGACGAGGATAAGGATAAAGAAGGAGAGGCAGCTGTGGTAAAGGAGAAGTGAGTTTCTTGTTTTGTTTTGTTTTTTAGCTAACGAAACTTTATTTCTCCATCATTCCCCCCCCCCCTCCAGACCAGTTTTAGAAATGTGCCTGAGGGAGCCGGTCACACTCTGATGGGCTTTCTCAAGTAGTTTTTCTCTTACGTCCTAGAGGATGCTGGGGTCCATTTTAGTACCATGGGGTATAGACTGTTCCGCAGGAGCCTTCGGCACTTTAAGACTTCAACAGTGTGAACTGGCTCCTCTCTCTATGCCCCTCCTCCAGACCTCTGAGGGCATGTTTTAAAACCTTACTCTCACTGGCAAAAAGGGTACATACATGTATAGCCGCTGATGTGCCATCCCCAGCCAGTATAAATGTTGCATTGCTGAGGCTGAAGGGCGGGGCTTCTCCTCAGACTTGCCAGAACACTCACTGGGTGCCATTTTCTCCTGCAGAAACTCCAGTGTGAAGCTCCTGAACGCGGTTTCTCCTCATGACAATGCTGATACAAGTTCAAGGTGTTCTAGAAGGGGCAGAAAGTGTTCATTATAATTAGGTCTGTGGGCCTATTATTGGTATATGCGTTGTAAGTGGGTAATATTTCCACAATTCACAATAAGGCGCAGTGTGTGGACTGGCAAATCCCTCTGTGTCTCTCTGACAGACTTTAGTGTGGGTCTGTCCCCAATAGCTCCCCTGTGTGATAGGGGTGGGTGTGTACAAGTGTGTAACATGTCAGACATTGGGGAGGGTTCTTCCCAGGAAGAACCCATTTTAGATACACAAGAGGGTAATATGGTGGCCCTTCCCTCTCAGAAGGAGCCGGAATGGGTGAGAATGTTGCAAAAGAATATGTCAATGCTTGCAAAGAAATTCTGAGTCTGAACAACAGACTAAATATTGAAGGCAGTCTGTGGAGGATGCACTGTTTACTGACCCCTCCATATCATCCACTCTGGTCCCATCCAGTTCCCAGAAAAGGTCTGGAGTTTCCTGAAACAACACTGGTCCCAGTGGAAAAGGATTATTTTAAATTAAATAAAAAGCAGGTTGTGACTTTTCCTCCTTCCAAGGATTTGAATGTGTTCTTTGAAGAATATTGGGCTAACCCAGAGAAGAAATTTACCCTTCCCAGAAGGATATGTGTAGAGTACCCTTTCCCTGAGGAAGACAGGCACAAATGGGAGACTCCCCCAATGATAGACACCTCAGTTTCTCGGCTGTCTAAGAAAATTGTTTTGCCTGCCCTTGGTTCAGCCTCATTCAAAGATCGAGCTGACCGTAAATTAGAAACAACCCTGAAATCCATATATACAGCTAACGGAACGGAGCTCAGGCCCACCATTCCTTGTGCGTGGGTGGGTAACGCTGTGGAAAAATGGTCTGACAACTTGCTTGTTAACATAGACACAGTTGACAGGGATGAAATAGTCCTTTCTCTCGGCCATATCAAAGATGCTGCAGGTTACTTAGTTGAAGCTGTGGATGATATTGGGTTGCTGAGTTCAAGATCCTCCGCTATGGCGATTTCAGCCGCAGGGCGCTGTGGATCCGCTAATGGAATGCTGATGCGGAATCAAAAAAGAACATTGAGGCGCTTCCTTACAATGAAGAAGCCCTCTTTGGAGACAAGCTGGATGCCATGATTTCAACAACTACATCAGGCAAGTCAGCATGTCTGCCTTCCTCAGCTGCTACACCTAGGAAAGGATTTCATTCTCATACGATGCAATCCTTTCGGCCCAACAAGTCCAAAAAGGCAAAAGGGTACCCCCTTCTTCGCAGGAAGAGTTAAAAAATCTACAACACGATCAGGCTCGCAGGAGCAGAAATCAACAGCTACTTCTGCTAAAACCTCAGCATGACGCTGGGGCTCCTCTGCGGAAGTACGATCGGGTGGGGGTACGTCTACTGTTTTTCAGCCAGGTCTGGGTTCACTCAGATCTGGATCCTTGGGTGTTACAGATAGTGGTCAGGATCGCTCCTACACATGCACCGGAGGATAATCCTGTCAACAAAAGCCAGAATTTCACTCTTGTGGTGGCATGAAAGTTCTCACCTCCTGTAGGGACGCAGGTTCGGGATTCAGACTTGGATCCTGGGGACCACAGATGCAAGCCTCCGAGGTTGGGGAGCAGTCACGCAAGGGGAAAGCTTCCAAGAAAGATGGTCAAGTCAAGAAGTACTCCTTCACATAAACATTCTGGAATTGAGAGCTGTGTACAACAGCCTTCATCAAGCGGCACACCTTCTTCAAGGTCGTCCCATACAGATCCAGTCAGACAATGTAATGGCAGTAGCTTACATAAACCGTCAGGGCGGAACAAAAAGCAGAGCGGCAATGGCAAAGGTGACAAAAATTCTCTGGGCAGAAAGACATGCAAAAGCTCTGTCGGCAATTTTCATTCCGGGAGTGGACAACTGGGAAGTAGACTTCCTCAGCAGACACGATCTCCATCCAGGAGAATGGGGCCTCCACCCAGAAGTCTTTGCAGAGGTAGTTGGGGCGTTCCTCAAGTAGATATGATGGCATCAAGTCTCAACAGGAAGCTTCAGAAATATTGTTCCAGTTCGAGAGACCCACAAGCAATAGCAGTAGATGCACTGGTGACCCAGTGGGTGTTTCAGTCGGTGTATCTGTTCCCACCACTTCCACTAATACCAAAAGTTCTCAAGATCATCAGAAGAACAAGGGTTCGAGCAATTCTCATTGCTCCAGACTGGCCAAGGAGGGCTTGGTATCCAGATCTTCAGGAGTTACTACTGGAAGATCCTCGGCCTCTTCCTCTTTGCGAGGACCTGCTTCAGCAGGGGCCATTAGTTTATCAAGACTTACCTCGGCTACGTTTGACGGCATGGCTGTTGAGCGCCAGATCCTAGCCCGTAATGGTATTCCCAATGAAGTCATTCCCACTCTTATTCTGGCCTGGAAAGGGGTAACGTCTAAACATTACCATCGTATTTGGAGAAAATATGTATCTTGGTGTGAATCCAAGAAGTCTCCTGCGATGGAGTTTCATTTAGGACGTCTTCTCCTATTTCTACAGGCGGGTGTGGATGTTGGCTTGAGATTAGGGTCTATCAAGGTCCAAATTTCAGCCTTGCCCATTTTCTTTCAGAAACAGTTGGCTTCCCTTCCTTAGGTCCAGACGTTCGTGAAAGGGGTTCTGCGCATCCAACCTCCCTTTGTGCCTCCTGCGGCGCCATGGGATCTTAATGTGGTGTTGCAGTTCCTTAAATCGGACTGGTTTGAGCCTCTGCAAGAGGTGGAGTTGAAGTTTCTCACTTGGAAAGTTGTCATGCTGGTGGCCTTGGCCTCAGGCAGACGAGTGTCTGAATTAGGGGCTCTGTCACACACGAGTCCTTATTTGATTTTTCAAAAGAGCCAGTTCACACTGTTGAAAAGTCTTAACGTGCCGAAGGCTCCTGCGGAACAGTTTATACCCCATGGTACTAAAATGGACCCCAGCATCCTCTACGGGCTACGAGAAAAGGTTTTTCTGGTAGGTAATTAAAATCCTATTTTCCATGGCATGGTTTAAATGCCATAATTTCTTTGTTTACCTGAATATCCATATCTGCTAATCTAAATGTCTTTTTAAAAAAAAAATTTTTTTTTATAAAGTTGTTTTCCTTTATGGATTGTGTAATTGAATTAGAAGTCCGCGTTTCAGCAATTTGTTCTGTTATGAAGTAAACGTTCTAATTTCTCTAGCATGCATAAGGGATATTGGGGAGTCTAGTACGATGGGGTATAGATGGGGTCCAAAGGAGCCAGTGCACTTTTAATTTCTTCAACTGGGTGTGCTGGCTCCTCACCTTTATGCTCCCTCCCACAGGCAGTTTAGAAAAAAGTGCCCTCAGGAGAGGATGCACATCTCTCCAGCTTCAAAGAGTTTTCTTCAATTTCTTTTTTCTGTTTGTTATTTTCGGTATGCTGTTTGGGCAACAGTATACTTGCACCGTGGGAGTTAGGGGGGAGACGGTCTTACGAAGTGCAGAGCCGTTTCCCCGCTGCAGGACTACCGTCCTGAGGGGTTGTTGTTCAGCGGGGTACTGCGCCTTGGCTGTCAAAGCTGCAGCACGCCGCACACCCCTAACGCTGCCAGAAGGTGACATCGATGGTGAGTACAAACCAGGGGCCCTTGGTCCAAAGTGCTGCTTACCACGGGCGTGGCGTACGGGACCCTCCTGGGGGGGTCCCGCTAAGATTCCCCACGTAGACTGGCAGAAAACCGCTAGAACTAGCACTTGTGTGATGTTTTTTTACCTGTAAGGAGACTTTGCCAGTATAAATATCAGTGTAACTCTGGCGCCATTAGAGGGGGCGGAGCTACATCAGAGCGGGATCTAAGGCGTTTTGGTGCCTTCCTCTGCTTACTGCAGCCATTCTCAGCACACACAGCGCTTCCTGATTCCTCAGCCACGCTGGATATCTGGTACAGGGTGTAGCAAAGGGGGAGAGCCGCTTATGTACACTATCTGGGTCCTCTGTAGGATAGAAATTGTTAGTGTTTACTGTAATATAGTGCGCTGACATCCTCATTGGGGCTGTACAGCTCAGAGTGTGCTGGTGTCCTCTCTCTCTCTCTCTCTCTCTCTCTCTCTCTCTCTCTCTCTCTCTCTCTCTCTCTCTCTCTCTCCCCCCCCCCACCCCCCGCCCCCCCCCTCTCCCATACAGTAGGGCAGGCTTGCAATATAACTGTCTGTGTGTATGTTGTGTTTACTGTCAAACATGGGTAAACAAAAACTGTGCAGTGATTCTCCCCATTATCATCTTATTCTGTCTCGTGACAAATGCAGACAATCTTCACAACTCAGTGAAGTGGCTTGGGGAGAGTGTTCAGAGCCCACATGGCTAGGGTTTCTTAAAAGCATCATGCAGGTCCACAGAAGTGTGGGTTACCTGCTCTACTCTCTGATAAAGGAGGATGGGGATTATTTGGATCCCGTTAATGGGGATCCTGATTCTGCACAGGGTATTGAACCCCTAATTCTGGCTATAAGGGACGGCAGTTGTTTTTCTTTATTCAAAACAAGCCTAATGTCACTTTCCCTGACTCTACAGAGTTAGATGACCTATTCAAGCTAGCCTGGAAAAATCCAGATAAAAAATTCCAAATGTCCAAAAAAATTTTGCGCACTTTCCCATTTGCTCCTGAAGGTAGGAAATTTTGTGAGGAACCCCCTGGGGTGGATGTATCGGTCTCTCGCCTGTCCAGAAAGGCAGTGCTGCCTGCCCCGGGCTTCTTTACCATGAAGGATCCTGGGGATAGGAAGCTAGAGACTACACTCAAATCTATTTACGTGGCAGCAGGTGTCTCACAAAGGCCGGTCATTGTGGGTTGCTGGATCACCCATGCCGGGGGGCCTCTCGGGGGATAGGCCCTTGTTCACTATGGTGACTCTCCTAAAACACATTCAGGACACTACACGTGTCCTCTGTGATTCACTCAAGGAGATGGGGAACATTAATGCTAGGACTTCTGCCATGGCGGTGTCGGCGCGCAGGTCCTTGTGGTTGCGGCAGTGGATTGCCGACGTAGAATCCCTTCCCTTTTCTCGGAAATGGCTCTTTTGGGTTGAATTGGATACCTGGATTCCCAAAGTTATGGCTGGGAAATCCACGTTTCTCCACTCTGGGGGACCAGCCGGCGAGACGCTCCTATCCGGGGCCGTCTGTCCAGTCCTTTCAGTCTCACAGATTCCAATCTAAGGCCACAGGTGCCTCCAATGCGACTAGAGGCACCAGAGGTAAGTCCAGAGAGCCTGCAAGCACCAGCTCTCAGGGCCAGTCCACCGCTTCTGCTTCCGCTAAGGCCTCAGCATGACGGTGCACACCCATCCCGATGGGATCTCGAGGTGGGAGCTAGACTGCATCACTTCAGCCGCATCTGGGAGACTTCCTGCCAGGATACCTTGGTCAGAAATCTCATTTCTCAAGGCTACAAGCTGGAGTTAGACAGTACTCCTCCCCAACGATTTTTCAAATCAAGCTTACCAGCTTTGGAGGATATGCAAGTTACGTTGCAACAGGCCATCCAAAAGTTGTTCCAGTACCAATACCACAATGCGGCACGGGGTTTACTCCAACCTGTTTGTGGTGCCGAAACCGGACGGTTCGGTAAGACCCATTTTGAATCTTAAATCTTTGAATCCTTATTTGAAGGTGTTCAAGATGGAATCCCTGCGACCAGTAATTGTGGGCCTGTAAGAACAGGAATTCATGGCCTCCTTGGATACCAAGGACGCCTACCTCCATATTCCGATTTGGCTGCCTCATCAGTAGTCCCTGCGGTTTGCCCTGCTGGACGATCACTTCCAATTCCAGGCACTGCCCTTTGGCTTGTCTACTGCCCGTGGGTATTCATGAAGGTGATGGCGGAGATGATGTTCCAACTCCGGGTCCAGGGGGTCAATGTTGCGAGTCTACGGGGATGGGGAGCTGTCACCCAAGGGGCGCAGTTCCTGGGCAGGTGGTCGTCCCATGAAAGTCTCCTTCCGATCAACATTCTGGAACTTCGGGCGATATACAATGCTCTGCTTCAGGGATCACGCGATCCAGGTACAGTCGGACAACGCCACGGCGGTGGCATACATCAATTGACTGGGAGGAACAAAAAGCAGAGCCTGCATGCGAGAGGTGTCAAGGATGCTCTTCTGGGCGGAAATAGATGCAAGAGCCATGTTGGCAATCTTCATTCCGGGCGTGGACAACTGGGAAGCGGACTTCCTGAGTCGTCACAATCTCCACCCGGGGGAGTGGGGTCTCCACCAGCAGGTGTTCCAGTAGATCATTCACCGTGGGGCTGCCCACAGATAGACATGATGGCTTCTCGTCTCAACAAGAAACTTCCCTGGTATCCGCGAACCAGGGACCATCAGGCAAGGGCACTGGATGCACTGGCGTCGCCTTGGCCTTACCAGCTGGTCTACCTGTTTCCTCTGATTCCGTTGCTCCCAAGGGTGCTAAAGCGAATCAGTAATCAGAGTCCAGGCAATTCTAATTGCCTTGGGGAGCATGGTACGTGGCTTTTGTGGACATGTCCGTCGAAGACCCTTGGCCTTTACCACTAAGAAGCGATCTTCAACAAGGACAGTTCGTCTACCCGGACTTGCGGCGACTTCGTTTGACGGTAAGGAGGTTGAGCGGAACATCCTAGCTCACAAGGGCCTTTCCGAGAAGGTTATTGCTACCATGGATCAGGCAAGAAAACCGGTGACTTCAAAATACTATCATCATATCTAGAGGAGATATGTCTCTCTTGTGTGAGGAGCGCACGTATCCACCTGCTGAGTTTCACTTGGGCCGTTTCTTATGGTTCCTGCAGGCTGGTATGGATAAAGGCTTGCGTCTGGGTTCCATTAAGGTCCAGATTTCAGCCTTTCAGAAGAAATTGGCAGTGTTGCCAGAAGTTCAGACGTTCTTGCAAGGGGTACTCCACATCCAACCTCCTTTTGTGCCGCCTACTGCACCCTGGGATCTGAATGTAGTGTTAGATTTTCTACAGTCCTCCTGGTTTGAACCTCTGATGATGGTGGAAGACATGTACCTCACATGGAAGACTGTGATGTTACTGGCCCTGGCTTCTGCTCGCCGTGTCTCAGAATTGGGGGCCTTGTCGTGTTAAAGTCCATACTTGGTCTTTTACGAGGACAGAGCAGAGCTCCGGACTAGAGACTAGACAGCAGTTCCTGCCGAAGGTTGTCTCTGCGTTTCACTTGAATCAGCTTATTGTGATTCCAATCCAGTTCTGGCACTTCTTCTACTCCGGAGGCGTTGGATGCTGTGCGAGCCTTGAAGATCTATGTCCAGAGAATGGCTCGGATCAAAAAGACTGATTCTTTGTTTGTGCTTTATGATGCACAGAAAAAGGGTTGTCCTGCTTCAAAGCAGTCCATTGCACGTTGGATTAGGCTTACTATTCAACAAGCCTATGTGTCGGTAGCCCTACCTGTTCCTAAGTCTCTGTAGGCCCACTCTACGAGATCAGCGTTGTCTTACTGGGCGGCTGCCCGTGGAGTCTCGGCCTTACAACTTTGACGAGCTGCTACCTGGTTGGGGAAGAACACTTTTGTGAAGTTCTACAAGTTTGATACCCTGGCCAAAGAGGATACCCAGTTTGGGCAGGAGGTGCTGCAGCAGTCTCTGCACTTTCTCGCCCGTTCTGGAAGCTTTGGGGCGTCCCCATCGTACTGGATTCCCCAATATCCCTTATGGATGCTAGAGAAAATAGGATTTTAATTACCTACCGATAAATCCTTTTCTCGTAAGTGCCTCAGTGCGGTGTAAATATCAACACTCTTTGTTATCATATTTTCTTCTCTCATATGTCTTTTCTCCTTCGGGCACGTTTTTACCTATAACTGCCTGTGGGAGGGGGCAATTTAAAGTGCACTGGCTCCTTTGGACACCCTCTATACCTCATCGTACTAGATTCCCCAATATTCCTTATGGACTACGAGAAAAAGGATTCACAGGTAGGTAATTTAAAATCCTATTTTCTCTAACGTCCTAGAGGATGCTGGTATTCCGTAAGGACCATGGGGATACATGAGCACTTTAAGAAAGACTTTGGATCTGGGTGTGCACTGGCTCCTCCCTCTATGCCCCTCCTCCAGACCTCAGTTTGATACTGTGCCCAGTGGAGACTGGGTGCTTTCAGGGAGCTCTCCTGAGTTTCCTGTAAAAGAAAGTATTTTAGTTAGGTTTTTTATTTTCAGGGAGCCTGCTGGCAACAGACTCCCTGCATCGAGGGACTGAGGAGAGAGAAACAGACCCACTTCTCTGAGTTTCAGGGCTCTGTTTCTTAGGCTACTGGACACCATAGCTCCAGAGTGATGGGTACGCAGGTATCACCCTCGCCGTCCGTCCCAGAGTCGCGCCACCGTCCTCCTCGCAGAGCCGGGAGAAAGAAGCCGGGTGAGTATGTGAGGAAAAGACTTCAGAGGCGGCAGAAGACATGATCTTCATGAGAGGTAACGCACAGCAATGAAGCGGTGCGCCATTGCTCCCATTCACCTCACACACACACTTCGGTCACTGTACGGGTGCAGGGCGCAGGGGGGGCGCCCTGGGCAGCAATAAACACCTCAGGTGGCAAATACACATATATACATGTACAGCTGGGCACTGTACATGTATAAAAAAGAGCCCCCGCCATGTTGTTAGTAAATTTGAGCGGGACAGAAGCCTGCCGCCGAGGGGGCGGGGCTTCTCCCTCAGCACTCACCAGCGCTATTTTTTCTCCACAGCACCGCTGAGTGGAAGCTCCCCGGACTCTCCCCTGCTTGACACACGGTGAAAGAGGGTTTTAAATTAGAGGGTGGCACATAATTGGCGCATATACATTATACGTAAGCGCTACTGGGTAAACATTCTGTGTTTTTTCCTGGGTCATATAGCGCTGGGGTGTGTGCTGGCATACTCTATCTCTGTCTCTCCAAAGGGCCTGGTGGGAACCTGTCGTCAGAAAGGAGCTTCCCTGTATGTGTGTGTGTGTGTGTGTGGTGTCGGTACGCGTGTGTCGACATGTCTGAGGTTGAAGGCTCACCTGAGGAGGAGGGGGAGTGTATGAATATTAGGTCTCCGTCGGCAGTTCCGACACCTGACTGGATGGATATGTGGACTGTTTTAAGTGCTAATGTTAATTTATTGCACAAAAGATTAGACAAAGCTGAAGCTAGGGGTACAGTCAGGGAGTCAACCCATGTCTGTCCCTATGTCGCCGGGACCTTCGGGGTCTCAGAAGCGCCCACTATCCCAAATAGTTGACACAGATACCGACACGGATTCGGACTCCAGTGTCGACTACGATGATGCAAAATTGCAGCCAAGGGTGGCTAAATGTATTCGATATATGATTATCACAATTAAAGATGTTTTGCATATTGTTGAGGAACCCCCTGTCCCTGACACGAGGGTACACATGTATAAGGGAAAGAAACCTGAGGTCACCTTTCCCTCCTCACATGAGCTGAACGATTATGCGAAAAAGCGTGGGAAACTCCAGACAAAAAACTGCAGATTCCCAAAAGGATTCTAATAGCGTATCCTTTCCCGTCACAGGACAGAATACGGTGGGAATCCTCCCCTAGGGTACACAAAGCTTTGACACGCTTATCAAAAAAGATAGTTCTCCCATCCCAAGATACGGCTACCCTCAAGGATCCTGCTGACCGCAAGCAGGAGGTTACCTTGAAGTCCATTTACACTCATTCAGGTACGTTGCTCAGGCCGGCAATTGCGTCGGCCTGGGTTTGTAGTGCTGTAGCAGCATGGACAGATTCTTTATCAGCGGATATTGAGACCCTTGATAAGGATACCATTTTAATGACCCTAGGGCATATAAAAGACGCTGTCTTATATATGAGAGATGCTCAAAGAGACATTAGTTTACTGGGTTCCAGAATAAACGCTATGTCCATTTCTGCTAGGCGAGTCTTATGGACCCGACAGTGGACGGGGGATGCCGACTCAAAGAGGCATATGGAGTTTTTGCCGTACAAGGGTGAGGAATTGTTTGGAGAGGGCTTCTCGGACCTAGTCTCCACAGCTACGGCAGGTAAATCGAATTTTTTGCCTTATGTTCCCTCACAATCTAAGAAAGCGCCTCATTATCAAATGCAGTCCTTTCGTTCAAATAAAAGCAAAAGAGTACGTGGATCGTCCTTTCTTGCCAGGGGTAAGGGCAGAGGAAAAAAGCTGCACAACACAGCTAGTTCCCAGGAACAGAAGTCCTCCCCGGCCTCTGCAAAATCCACCGCATGACGCTGGGGCTCCCCTGAGGGAGTCCGTTCCAGTGGGGGCACGTCTTCGGCTTTTCAGCCACATCTGGGTTCACAGGTGGATCCCTGGGCAATGGAAATTGTTTCCCAGGGATACAGGCTGGAATTCGAAGAGGTGCCTCCTCGACGGTTTTTCAAATCGGCGCTACCAACTTCTCCCCTGGAAAGGGAGATAGTGTTACAGGCGATTCAAAAATTGTGTTTTCAACAAGTGGTGGCCGAGGTTCCCCTGCTTCAAAGAGGGAAGGGGTACTACTCAACCCTGTTTGTGGTCCCGAAACCGGACGGTTCGGTCAGACCCATTTTGAATTTAAAATCCCTGAACCTTTACTTAAATCGGTTCAAGTTCAAGATGAAATCGCTCAGAGCGGTCATCGCCAGCCCGGAAAGGGGGGGATTTTATAGTATCGCTGGACAGAAAGGATGCATACCTGCATGTTTCCATATATCCTCCATCAGGCGTACCTGAGATTTGCGATACAGGATTGTCATTACCAATTTCAGACGTTGCCGTTTGGGCTTTCCACGGCCCCGAGAATTTTCACCAAGGTAATGGCGGAAATGATGGTGCTCCTGCGAAAGCAGGGTGTCACAATTATCCCGTACTTGGACGATCTCCTCATAAAAGCGAGATCACGGGAGAAGTTGCAGAACAGCGTATCCCTTTCACTGAAGGTGTTACAGCGACACGGCTGGATTCTCAATATTCCAAAGTCGCAGCTGGATCCTACGACTCGCTTGTCCTTCTTGGGCATGATTCTGGACACAGACCAGAAAAGGGTTTTTCTTCTGGAAGAAAAAGCGCAGGAACTCATGACTTTAGTCAAGAACCTGTTAAAGCCAAAACAAGTGTCAGTGCATCATTGCACTCAAGTCCTGGGAAAAATGGTGGCGACATACGAAGCCATTCCCTTCGGCAGGTTCCATGCAAGGACTTTCCAGTGGGACCTATTGGACAAATGGTCCGGGTCACATCTGCACATGCATCAGCGGATCACCCTGTCCCCCAGGGCCAGGGTTTCTCTCCTGTGGTGGCTGCAGAGTGCTCACCTTCTAGAGGGCTGCAGGTTCGGCATTCAGGATTGGATCCTGTCGACCGCGGACGCGAGCCTCCGCGGTTGGGGAGCAGTCACACAGGGAAGAAATTTCCAAGGCCTTTGGTCAAGTCAAAAGACTTGTCTTCACATCAACATCCTGGAACTGAGGGACATATTCAACGCCCTACGTCAAGCGGAGACCTTACTTCGTGACCGACCGGGGCTGATTCAGTCGGACAACGTCACCGCAGTAGCTCATGTAAACCGCCAAGGCGGCACAAGGAGCAGAGTGGCGATGGAGGAAGCCACCAGAATTCTTCGCTGGGCGGAGAATCATGTAAGTGCACTGTCAGCAGTGTTCATTCCGGGAGTGGACAACTGGGAAGCAGACTTCCTCAGCCGACACGACCTGCATCCAGGAGAGTGGGGACTTCATCCGGAAGTCTTCGCACAGATTGCAAGTCGGTGGGGATTGCCCCAAATAGACATGATGGCGTCCCGTCTCAACAAAAAGCTACAACGGTATTGCGGCAGCTCAAGAGATCCTCAGGCGGTAGCTGTGGACGCCCTAGTGACACCGTGGGTGTTCCAGTCGGTCTATGTATTTCCTCCTCTTCCTCTCATACCCAAGGTGTTGAGATTTATAAGAAAAGAGGAGTGAGAACAATACTCATTGTTCCGGAATGGCCACGAAGGACCTGGTATCCGGATCTGCAGGAAATGCTCACCGAAGATCCGTGGCCTCTTCCTCTAAGACAGGACCTGTTGCAACAGGGTCCCTGTCTGTTCCAAGACTTACCGCGGCTGCGTTTGACGGCATGGCGGTTGAACGCCGGATCCTAGCGGAAAAAGGTATTCCGGATGAGGTCATTCCTACGCTAATACAGGCTAGGAAGGGTGTGACATCTAAACATTATCACCGGATATGGCGAAAATATGTTTCTTGGTGCGAGGCCAGGAATGCTCCTACTGAAGAATTCCATCTAGGCCGTTTTCTTCACTTCCTACAGACTGGAGTGAATTTGGGCCTAAAGTTAGGCTCCATAAAAGTTCAAATTTCGGCTTTATCCATTTTCTTTCAAAAAGAATTGGCCTCTCTGCCTGAAGTACAGACTTTTGTGAAGGAAGTACTGCATATTCAGCCTCCTTTTGTGCCTTCGGTGGCGCCTTGGGATCTTAACGTGGTGTTAAGTTTTCTTAAGTCACATTGGTTTGAACCACTTCGAACAGTGGAGTTGAAATATCTCACTTGGAAGGTGGTCATGTTGTTAGCCTTGGCTTCGGCTAGACGAGTTTCGGAATTGGCGGCTTTATCACATAAAAGCCCCTATCTGGTTTTCCATATAGAGCGGAATTGTGGACCCGTCCTCAATTCCTACCTAAGGTGGTCTCATCCTTTCATATGAACCAGCCTATTGTAGTGCCTGTGGCTACACGAGACTTGGAGGATTCCGAGTCCCTTGATGTGGTCAGGGCTTTGAAGATTTACGTGGCCAGAACGGCTAGGATCAGAAAAACAGAAGCACTGTTTGTCCTATATGCAGCCAACAAGGTTGGCGGCCCTGCTTCAAAGCAGACTATTGCTCGCTGGATCTGTAACACGATTCAGCAGGCGCATTCTACGGCCGTTACCAAAATCGGTTAAGGCCCATTCCACTAGGAAGGTGGGCTCGTCTTGGGCGGCTGCCCGAGGGGTGTCAGCACTACAGCTGTGCCGAGCTGCTACTTGGTCGCGGTCAAACACCTTTACAAGGTTCTATAAGTTTGATACCCTGGCTGAGGAGGACCTCCTGTTTGCTCAATCGGTGCTGCAGAGTCATCCGCACTCTCCCGCCCGTTTGGGAGCTTTGGTGTAATCCCCATGGTCCTTACGGAGTCCCAGCATCCTCTAGGACGTTAGAGAAAATAAGATTTTAAACCTACCGGTAAATCTATTTCTCGTAGTCCGTAGAGGATGCTGGGCGCCCGTCCCAAGTGCGGACTACTTCTGCAAGACTTGTATATAGTTATTGCTTACATAAGGGTTATGTTATAGTTTCATCGGTTTTGGACCGATGCTATGTTTTTTCATACTGTTAACTAGAGTTATACTGTGTGATTGGTGTGGCTGGTATGAATCTTGACCTTGGATTAACTAAAATCCTTTCCTCGTACTGTCCGTCTCCTCTGGGCATAGTTCTCTAACTGAGGTCTGGAGGAGGGGCATAGAGGGAGGAGCCAGTGCACACCCAGATCCAAAGTCTTTCTTAAAGTGCCCATGTCTCCTGCGGAGCCCATCTAGCAGTGCTTTCACCCTATTAGAATAGGAAGAGAAAGATCGTAGGGATATAGGGCGCAAAAAGAGCTTGGATTCACACAGCTGGAATTATACTATAAAAAAAACAAAAAAACAGCCTGACGTTTGCAACCCTCACACCACCAACTGATGATACAGCTTGAGTTGACTGGGTTGGTAAATCTGTTGCTCCACCTGCGAAGGACCTGTCAGCAGTGTCCCTTGGAAGATAAAAACATATTTTTTTTATTTATATATTGTATTCAGAGAGATCACAGCAGCAGAGCCTCCTACTCTAACAGCGCTAGTATACCAATAGATAGCCTCAGCCTCCTCTGCTGCCAGGAAACATATACTTCTATCACTGTACGCCCTTCAGTGACTGGACTCTCTCTATATCCTCCCCTCAGAGAGGAAAGCCTGCTCAAGCTGCACGCCTAACACTAAACACAAAATGGGCGCAACTAAAATGTCATGATCACATCATAGTTACTCCTGCCGCCCTCTGTCAGCACGGAGACTCTTCCCGCTCCATTAACTGCCTCCCGCACCCGGGTACCTGATAAGCGGCTCTGTCCCTGAGATCCTACTCCCCTGGATGCCGTCCTGCGCCGCCAAACCACCGGGTCTCTGCTCTCCCAGCTACGACCTCAGCGTCTACCAGTAATTGCGCCCGCTCCGGAGCTTCCAGTCCTGCTGCGGCCGGACCTCCTACACCCCCAGCAGCGTGTCTGTCACTAACGCGGCTTGATCTTCTGCGCAGTTGTTGTGGGGAATAACTGAGGTGTGGGGGGAGACGGTCGATTTGCTGCCCAGCACCTAACCAATGTATCACCTCCCCTCAGTGATTACGGGTTACAGTCGTTAGGTCGACACAACTTGGGTCGACCACTGAAGGTCGACAATGCCATTAGGTCGACATGTACTAGGTCAAAAGGTCGACATGAGTTGTTCACATTTTTCTTTCCTTTTTTTGGGATTTTTTCATACTTAACGATCCATGTGGACTACGATTGGAACGGCAATCTGTGCCGTGCGAAGCGAGGCACCTTGCCCGAAGCATGGCGAGCCATGCGAGGGGACACGGTGCACTAATTTGTGTTCATCGTCACTTTACGGAGAAAACGACACCAAAAACCTCATGTCGACCTTTTGACCTGTCGACATAGTACATGACCTAATGACCACGTCGACCTATTGTCCCTGTCGACCTTCCATGGTCGACCTAATGACTGTCGACCTAAGTTGTGTCTATCCTACGACCCAAACCCGTGATTACACACACTGCTCTTGCTGCTAAACAATCTCCTGATAGAGATGCCGACCCCTTCAAACAGGATTTTTGAGTCTCCTACACTTTGGGGCCCACATTTCAGAAAGTTTGCTCGGATCAAGTCCGACTATTATCTAAAAATTAATTCTTTATTGTAGCAGAAGCTCCTTTCCTGTGCTGCACCTCCAGCACATTTTTTCAAACAGAGGGATTGGGGGGCATGAAGGGGGAGGAGCCAGCTGTGCATAGATTTTTTTTTATTTAGATTGTGCTACCTCGGCCTGCATACTTCACACCCCAGCTGTCTGAAAAGTTCCAGTGTCCCCTAGTGGATGAAAGAGAAAGGGGTATTATTTAATGCACATGTCGAACACAGATTATATTTAAACTGACATGCCAGGTATAGGAAGCATACAGTCGGTGCTGTGTTAAATATGAAATTAAGTTAGGATTTTATTTTTTTGTTTAAACGATATGTTCGCCACTCACAAGTGTGTCTAAAGAGAGGAGGGTTTATTATTCAAATTTGTAATAAAGTGGACACCTACCTGTTTTAATGTTTGTTCGCTGTGTCAGTTCTTAAATCTCATGCCGCCTCTTTTTTCTAGATATGTTGGAGCATTAAACAAATGTTTTGTTTTTCCAAGGACAGAAATAAGTCACAAGAAAGATTTTATTATTTCTATGATAAAAACAAACAACGCAGTCTTCATAACTTTTTTTTTGTTATTTCTCAGATCTGGCTATTTAAAGGCAAAACAATATATGGAAGAGGAGAACTACGATAAAATAATCAGTGAATGCACAAAGGAAGTAGAAGCTAAAGGCAAATACATGGCTGAAGCTTTACTGCTTAGAGCCACATTCTACCTTCTCATCGGCAACTCCACAGCTGCTAAGCCCGACTTGGATCAGGTTGTTAGTATAGAGGAGGCCAATGTTAAGGTATGTGGTGGTTCCATTATTTCCTTTGCAAATATAATACACATCATATCCCGTAGTGTCTATGTATCTAGGTCTGTCATATATTCTTATTAAATGGTATCTGTAGCAAATGTTTTTATTTACTTTATATTATTTCCCATTCAAATCTAACTTACTAGGCAATAATCGGGTACTTCTGTACATACAGCAGTGCACTTGCTTCGCAAGAGGGAGAACATGCTTTACAGACGTGCTGCTCCCATTCTCTGGAATTCTCCACCTCCCCCCCTCAGACTCTCCTCTCTACAAAACTTCAAACGGTCTCTGAAGACCCACTTCTTCACCAAACCCAGCCAAATCTCATCCTAACCCTCTGTTACATGCTCACTGTTATCCCATCTGTGTCACCCCTGTCTTATCGGTCTGCCCTTCCCCTTTAGAATGTAAGCTCTGACGAGAGGGGCCCTCAACCCCTCATGTGCTTATCCTTCTCTTACTTAAACCTTCTTTGACGGCACCAAACCTGGCGGTTTTCTGCCACCCTGATACTTATGTCAATGTCGTCTGCCATTGTAGCTATGTTTATTTACCCTGTACTTGTCCTATACTGATGCCGGAATCCCGATCTCTATCCACCAGAATTGTCGGCATGCCGACTAACGGACTATTCCCACTCGTGGGTGTCCACGACACCCATACAGTGGAAATGGAACCTGTGGCGAGCGCAGCAATCCACTGAGCCCGCAGCATGGCGAGCGTAGCTAGCCCGCTATGGGCCCCTGTACGCTTCCTCCCCACATTACCCCCTGCCGGCGTTGCTGGTGGCTGGGTTCCTGGGGTCGGTATGCTGACCTCAGGGATCCCAAACACTGGTCTCCCGATACCAACCGGTCCTATATTGTCTTCAACTGTAAGTTACTATTTCTGCACGGGGTACACTGGTATTCCACAGGGAATAACATTGGGGTGTAGATTTGGATCTTGATTCGAGGCACCAACAGGCTAAAGCTTTGACTGTTCCCAGGATGCACTGTACCGCCTCCTCTATATCCCCGCCTCCGGGCACTGGAGCTCAGTTTGTAAGTTGGTGCCTGCAGTGCAGGCAGCTAACAGGGAGGGCTGCGTTAGGCAGCCCTGAAAAGAGCTTTTCTAAGAAGATAGACTTCAAGGGCCGCAGTATAGGCACCTGATCGAATATATGTCATACTGACATATCATGCTGCGGCTCCCTCAGCGGCGCTGTGTACTCCCGCGCCCTGGTTGCCGGGTACTTACAGTGGAGGCACTCCGGTCTTCTCAGGCGTACACACCGCCGCTGCTCTCCAGGATCGCATGGCCGCACGATAGGGAGGAGGTAAGAGGGTCCCCCAGGCGGGACCCGCTGAAATCGCGATCTGGGACGCGGTCCTCGGAGTCAGACCACGACGCTGGAGTGGACACTCTAACCGTTCAGGGACCACACTATATCCACCAGGGCAGGGAGCACAGGTCGGATTTACTAAAATCCGTTTATTACAGGCTCCATAGTACCCGGTGGTGAAGTCATACACATACACATACACATACACATACACACACACACACACACACACACACACACACACACACACACACGGGATTGAAAGTTTGGGCACCCCAGGCAAAAATTCATTTTAATGTGCAAAAAGAAGCCAAGGAAAGATGGAAGAATCTCCAAAAGGCATCAAATTACAGGTTAGACATTCGTATAACATGTCAAAAAAAGTTTGATTTTATTTCCATCATTTACACTTTCAAAAGAACAGAAAACAAAAAATGGCGTCTGCAAAAGTTTGGGCACCCTGCAGAGTTAATACCTTGTACTGCCCCCTTTGGCAAGTATCACGGCTTGTAAACGCTTTTTGTAGCCAGCCAAGAGTCTTTCAATTCTTGTTTGAGATATCTTCGCCCATTCTTCCTTACAAAAGTCTTCCAGTTCTTTGAGATTCCTGGGCTGTCTGTGACGCACTGCTCTTTTAAGGTCTATCCATAGATTTTCAATTATGTTGAGGTCAGGAGATTGTGAAGGCCATGGCAAAATCTTCAGTTTACGCCTCAATGTAATCCAGCGTGGATTTTGAGGTGTGTTTAGGATCATTATCCATTTGTAGAAGCCAGCCTCTCTTTAACTTCAGCTTTTTCACAGATGGCATCAAGTTAGCGTCCAAAATTTGCTGGAACCTTATTGAATCCATTTTTCCTTCTACTCGTGAAATGTTCCCTGTGCCACTGGCTGCAATACAACCCCAAAGCATGATTGATCCACCCCCATGCTTAACAGTTGGATAGAGGTTCTTTTCATTAAATTCTGTGCCCTTCCTTCTCCAAACGTACCTTTGCTCATTCCGGCCAAAAAGTTCTATTTTAACCTCATCGGTCCACAGAACTTTATTCCAAAATGCATCAGGCTTGTCTATATGTTCATTTGCAAACTTCAAACGCTGATTTTTGTGGTGAGGACGTAGAAGAGGTTTTCTTCTGATGACTCTTCCATGAAGACCATATTTGTGCAAGTATCTCTTTATAGTTGAATAGTGTACCACAACTCCAGTGTCTGCCAGATCTTCCTGGAGGGATCGTGCAGTCAAACGTGGATTTTGACTTGCTTTTCTCACAATCCTGCGAGCTGTTCTGATATTTTTCTTGGTCTTCCAGATCTTGCTTTAACTTCCACTGTTCCTGATGATTGCCATTTCTTAATTACATTCCAAACAGAGGATATGGGCATCTGATAACGCTTTGCTATCTTCTTATAGCCTTCTCCTGCGTTGTGAGCGTCAACTATTCTCAGTTTCAGTGTTCTACACAACTGCTTAGAGGAACCCATGGTGCTGATTGTTGGAGCAAGGTCAGATGAGTCTGGGCTTTTAAAACCTTTGAGATTGCCATCACCTGGTCTTTCCAGACGATGATTGAGAACAATCCATGACACTGCCAGGTCTCTGCTGTCCAAAGGGGGCAGGACAAGGTATTAACTCTGCAGGGTGCCCAAACTTTTGCAGACGCCATTTTTTTGTTTTCTGTTCTTTTGAAAGTGTAAATGATGGAAATAAAATCAAACTTTTTTTGACATGTTATAAGAATGTCTAATCTGTAATTTGATGCCTATTGGAGATTTTTCCATCTTTCCTTGGCTTCTTTTTGCACATTAAAATAAATTTTTGCCTGGGGTGCCCAAACTTTCAATCCCCACTGTATATATATTTATTTCTGCTGCGGGGTACACTGGGCTCCACAAGGATAGACATAGGGGTGTAGAGTAGGATCTTGATCCGAGGCACCAACAGGCTCAAAAGCTTTGACTGTTCCCAAGATGCATAGCGCCGCCTCCTCTATAACCCCGCCTCCCTGCACAAAAGCTCAGTTTTGTAGTTGGTGCCGCAGATAGCAGGCACATAACAGGGGGGCTGCTCTGGGCAGCCCTAAGAAGAGGTTTTTTGAGAAGAAAAGTGAAGACTTCAAGGGCTGCAGCTGTGTGTACATGTCTAGTGACATTCACTGCTGCAGCTCCATCTCTCCCCAGCGGCGTTGTACACTCCCGCGCCCTGGTTGCCGGGTACCTACAGCAGGAGGCTCCGGTTTTCTACTGGTCAGGCACACACGACGGGGGCTCACCGGGATCGCGTGGCCGCGCTTTGGGAGGTGGTGATCGCGATCCGGCGCGGGAGGCGGGCCGCGCGCGCTGGCGGTGGACACTGTGGCAGTACAGGCGATCCCACTAGATCACCAGGGCATGGGTGCAGGTCAGGTTTTCTCTTAAAACCTTTTTGTATGTAGCCCGCAGTACCAGGTTTTGCCAGCAGAGGGGATAAGGCTTAGACCTGGAGCCCCTCCCCCAGCCCCAGGGCGCCATTTCCAGTAAATGTTCCTGCCCTGGAGCTGCATATCTATCTCTCTCCCTCACTTCACTCCCTGTCAGTGTTTGGGTGCCATTTCTCTCAGCTACACTGTTCCTGGGACTGCTTGGGCAAATCCTCCTTTGTAAAGCCGCCTGGTTGTCAGCGCTGTGACTTTACATGACACTTAAGTATTCTACATGTTAAATTAGACAGTGTTAGTTAAGAGAGTGCATTTAGTCAGGGTTCTCTGGTACAAGTACCCTGTGATATACATCCAGTTCTTACTGTGCAGTGTTATATCTATTGACTACATAGCTAGCTATCTATCTATCTATCTATCTATCTATCTATCTATCTATCTATCTATCTATCTATCTATCTATCTATCTAAGCTGGTCCAGTGCAGTATTATTGTTAGTAATATCCTCTGCATTGTATAACTGTGACTATATGTGTGTACATTAGCTTGCTGAGTGGTTTCCATTTCAGGTCTCTCACTCAACTTGCTATCCCTATATTCTATAACCTGAGGGGGCTTGGTGCGTCAGGTTTTATAATTATATAGGATTATATAATTAGATAGGATTTTCACAAGATATACTTTAATACGTATATTTCTCTGTGATTTTAGTCACCATATCTCTCCTGTATCTCTGCTTGTGCTGACTACACTGCGCAGGGGTTTGGGCAAGAGGTATTGTGCTGCTGACAATTGTACTGTTACCTGATACTGCAAGTTATATCATGTCTGCTTCTGAAGGTAACTGTTCTGGGGCTGAACACACTACCGATGTTGCTGAAGCCACAGATCCCTATGAGGAGACTATAGCAGCTGTGGGCTCTGGTTCTGGGGGCTCCTTGCCCCCCAGTGGGACTGTGGCAACGGGGGTACATAATGACCCACCGTGGGCTACTTTCTCCACGCTTTTACATATGCTAGTTACTAAACTAACACCCCCTATGGGACCTCCTATGCCGGTGCTAACCTGCCGTGGGCGGATAATTTATCTGCTCAATTGAAGTTGAACCAGTCCTTGACTACTAAAAAGTCTGACACTCGCTCGCCTAAGACCAAGGGGTCCTCTAAGCGAGCTCTTATCTCCTCACAATCCACTACTGTCACTGACACCTCGTCTGATGAAGATGGCGCTTACACTGACCCCACAGATTCTGACACAGATACTGCTGATGGGGAGGGTAGTTCACATGTGGATGTTCCTGATCTTTTGGAGGCTATTAAGTTGATTTTACAGATTACGGATGATCCCGAGCCATCCGTCCCTCCTAAGAAACCAAAGAGGTTCAAGCGTCAGAAGGTGGTTAAACAAGTTTTACTTCACTCTGACCACCTAGTGGATATACGTCAGGTACCCTAGGGAAACCCGGGAAAGAAGTTTGTGCCTCAAAAGAAGATGCTGGCTCGCTATCCCCTCGCGCCAGAGCTGTCTAAAAATTGGGAAACGCCTCCTCCAGTAGACTCACATGTGGCTAGGGTGGTTTTCCTCAGCTCTACCGGTCACTACCGTCACGTCTCTAAAAGAGCCTACGGATAAACGTGTGGAGGGTTGTCTGAAAGCGATTTACACCCTCACGGGTGCTGCACAAAGGCCCACTATTGCAGCAACATGGGCTGCAGAGGCTATTGAAGCATGTGCCTTGGAGTTGGAAGCTGAAATCTCTTCTGACCATGCTAGACAATGCTTGTCATGTATTGTCACAGCTTCTCACTATATTAAAGAGGCGGCTTCTGATGCCGGTATTCTAGCAGCCAAGGCCTCTACTACATCATTCCTGGCTCGCCGGATATTGTGGCTGAGATCTTGGTCTGTGGATCTGGACTCTAGGAAAACTCTGGAGGTACTCCCTTTCAAGGGAGATATTCTGTTAGGGGAGGACTTAAATAAGAAAGTGGCTGACTTGGCTACTGCCAAAACTGCCTGTCTGCCAAGTAACTCTCCTTCTGTGTCGAAGGCTAACGGTACTTCCTTTCGCCCCTTTCGTCCTTCAGGTAAAGCAAAAGGTCAGGCGTACAACAAGCAGGCCCGCACTTCCAAACCTGGTAAGCCGAAGCCCAAAAGAGCCTGGGCTGCCCGTCAGCCAGCTTCCAAGACGTATAAGCCTGCCGCATGACGGGGCGGGCCTCCCCCTGGGGGATCCCAGGGTGGGGGGCCGGCTTCTAGGGTATACCTAGGAATGGTTGAAGACCACTTCAGATGCCTGGGTACGGGAAGTCGTCACTCGAGGTTACGCCATAGCCTTCAAAAACCGCCCCCTCATCGATTTTCCCTGACAAAGACAAAGGCAAACACTCTGCATTCGGTGGTACAGACCCTCCTGGATACAGGAGTCGTAGTACAAGTGCCTCTTGCTCAGAGGGTACTATTCTCCGCTGTTTCTAGTCCCGAAACCGAATGGGTCCTCTCGGCTCAATCTCAAGGCATTGAACAGGTTTGTGAAAGTTTCCAAGTTCCGTATGGAAACCCTTCGCTCTATAGTTCTGGCCTTGGAACCTGGGGATTACATGATCTGCCTGGACATACAGGATGCTTACCTGCATATTCCTATAGCAGTGTCACATCAGCAATACCTGAGGTTTGCGATTGGCAACCTCCATTACCAGTTTCGGGCGTTACCTTTTGGTTTAACTACGGCTCTGTGAGTCTTCACCAAAGTTATGGCAGTGATGATGGTGGTACTCCGCCGTCAAGGGGTCAGGATCCTGCCGTATCTGGACGACTTGTTAATTCTGGCAAACTCCACAGAACTTCTCCTACGTCATCTGGATATGACTGTCTGGTTTCTACAAGCCCACGGGTCGCTCATCAACTGGAAGAAATCCTCCCTGGTCCCTGCTCAGAGCATGGTGCACCTGGGAGCGCTATTGGATACCCACAACCAGCGTTTGTTCTTGTCTCAGGAGAAAGTCCTGAAGCTTCAGGACAGGATTCGTTGCTTCCTTTCTCGTCCGCAAGTGTCTATACATTCTGCGATGCAGGTGCTGGGCCTCATGGTATCAGCATTCGACATGGTGGAGTATGCTCAATTCCATTCTCGCCCCCTCCAGAGGCTGATTCTAGCCAAGTGGGACGGCCTGCCTCACCGGATCAGGTCTCGCATGATCTCTTTGACTCCGGAGGTCCGTCTGTCGCTGCACTGGTGGCTCCAGGGCTGTCCCTTCTGGATATCCGACTGTGTCCCGTTGACGAGAGATGCCAGTCTAAGAGGCTGGGGCGCAGTGCTGGAGCAACACTCCCTTCAGGGTCGGTGGACCAATGAGGAATCTCTCCTCTCGATCAACATTCTGGAATTGCAGGCGGTCTTCAATGCGTTGAACCTGGCCCAGCATTTAATTCAGAACCGTCCTGTTCAAGTACAGTCGGATAACGCCACAGTGGCTTACATAAATCATCAAGGCGGCACTCGAAGCCGTTTGGCAATGAAGGAAGTCTCACGAATTCTACAATGGGCGGAACGCCATCTACCGGCCATATCGGCAATATTGATTCCGGGGGTCCTGAATTGGGAAGCAGACTTTCTCAGTCGTCAGGACGTACACGCCGGAGAGTGTGGCCTCCATCCAGAAGTGTTTAAACTCCTAGTGGAAAAGTGGGGCCTTCCAGACGTAGATCTGATGACATAATCACAAGGTTCCAGTCTTTGGAGCAAGGACAAGGGATCCTCAAGCAGCATTCGTGGATGCGCTGGCGGTGCCGTGGAGGTTTCAGCTGCCGTACGTGTTCCCTCCGGTGTCACTCCTGCCCAGGGTAATTCGGAAGTCCAAGCAAGAAAGAGGAATTCTTCTTCTCATAGCTCCAGCGTGGCCCAGACGGCACTGGGTTCTCAGATCTGCAGGGCCTATCGTCAGAGCGTCCACTTCTACTTCCACAACGCCCAGACCTACTCGTTCAGGGCCCCTGTGTCTACCAGGACCTAGCCCGGCTGTCTTTGATGGCGTGGCTCTTGAAGCTTCCGTCTTGAGGGCTAAAGGGTTTTCTGAGGTGGTCATTCAAACTATGTTGCGGGCCCGGAAACCGGCTTCTACTCGGATTTACTATAAGGTCTGGCATACTTACTTTGTTTGGTGCGCATCTAACAATTATGACGCTTCAATAAGTTTATTATAGCCAAGTTGTTGGCCTTTCTTCAGCAGGGCCTGGACTTAGGCCTGCGTCTAGCCTCCCTCAACGTTCAAATATCTGCCTTGTCGGTGTGTTTTCAGGGAAAGATTGCAACCTTACCTGATGTGCATACCTTCACTCAGGGTGTGTTGTGTATCCAACCTCCCTATGTCCCGCCTGTGGCTCCTTGGGACTTGTCAGTGGTTTTGGAGGCGTTACAAAAGTCTCCGTTTGAACCTCTTGGTTCAGCTGATCTTAAGTGGCTTTCCCTTAAGGTGGTGTTTCTGCTGGCTATTGCTTCAGCTAGAAGAGTGTCAGATTTGGGTGCCTTGTCTTGTAGTTCCCCATATCTGATATTTCACCGTGACCGGGCGGTTCTTAGGACTCGTCCCGGTTATTTACCTAAGGTGGTTTCTTTGTTCCACCTTAATCAGGAGATTGTGGTACCAGCCTTTGTCTCTCCTGACCTTTCTCCCAAAGAGCGGTCTTTGGATGTGGTACGGGCTCTCCGTATCTATGTGAAGAGAACTGCTTCTAGTAGGAAATCTGATTCTCTCTTTATTCTGTTTGGGTTTCACAAACGGGGCTGGCCTGCTCACAAGCAAACTTTTGCCAGATGGATTAGAACGGTGATTGCACATTCTTATGTGAGGGCTGGTCTGTCAGCTCCTGCTCGCATTACGGCCCATTCTACTCTGTCTGTTGGACCTTCTTGGGTGGCCCACCGTGGTGCGACCCTTGAACAATTGTGCAAGGCGGCTACGTGGTCCTCTGTGAACACGTTCATAAGGTTCTATGCCTTCGATACTGCCGCTTCCCAGGATGCTTCCTTTTATACGCCGGGTTCTTGTGCCCGCTACAGTGCGTCCCCTCCATAAGGAACTGCTTTAGGACATCCCCTATGTCTATCCTTGTGGAGCCCAGTGTACCCCGCAGCAGAAAACGAGTTTTATGGTAAGAACTTAACTTTGTTAAAACTTTCTGCGAGGTACACTGGGCGCCACAAGGCGCCCACCCTGATGCACTTAGCTTCTTTGGGTTGGTATGGCATTAGCCGCTAACACTTCTCCTGTCGTGAGAGTGTGGTGTATGTGGCTACTAACTGTTGTTGTCTCTTTTCCTGCTACTGCATTGGGCTGGTTAACTAAAAACTGAGCTCCTGTGCAGGTAGGCGGGGTTATAGAGGAGGCGGCGCTATGCATTCTAGGAACAGTCAAAGCTTTTGAGCCTGTAGGTGCCCCGGATCAAGATCCTACTCTACACCCCTATGTCTATCCTTGTGGAGCCCAGTGTACCTCGCAGAAAGCGTTTTAACAAAGATAAGTTCTTACCATAAAACTCGTTCTATATATATCTCTATATATATCTCTATATATATCTCTATATATATCTCTATATATATCTCTCTATATATATCTCTCTATATATCTCTCTATATATCTCTCTATATATCTCTCTATATATATCTCTATATATATATCTATATATATATATATATATATATATATATATATATATATATATATATATATATATATATATATATATATATAGTGTGTGTATTATTTTATTTATTAGCGATTCACAGGATATACTGTTGTATTTTCCTCTGTGTATTTCAGTCACCATATACCACTTAAATCCTCTCTTTGTGTTCTGCATTTGCAGTCACACTCCACAGGGATTTTGTCAGGTATTGTGTCTGGCTATATTGTACTATTACGCCCTAAGGCTACGTTTCCATATAATGTCTGCTACACAGGGCGGGAGATCCGTGGCTAATCCTGCATCATGCAGTGCTGACGCTGCTGATTTATCTGAGGAAAATATTCCAGCTGAGGGTCCAGGTATCGGGGGTTCTGTACCCCTCAGTCAGTCGGCAGCATCGGTGGCACACCAAGACCCACCTTGGGCTGCCTTTTCTAATTTACTGACTACGCTTGTGACGAGACTTGCGCCCCCTGTAGGACCTCCTGTGCCATTACAGCTACATATTGTCCCTGTAGTTAATCCGCCATGGGCGGATACTCTGTCAACTCAGTTACAGCAATTAAATCAGTCTTTAGTTAAACAAAAACCTAACCCTCGCCCTCCTAGGACCAAAGGGTCATCTAAGCGGGCCATTTCTTCCTCACAATCCACTCATGTTTCGGATACGTCATCCGAAGAAGATGGGGTATATACTGACGCAGATGCTTCTGATGAGGAATCTACAATGCAGGCTGATGTTCCTGACCTATTGGAGGCCATCAAACTAATTCTTCAGATTGATGATGAAACTGAACCTCCAGATACGTCTGAGAAACCTGATAAGTTCAGACGTCCGAAGGTTATTAAATTCGTTTTGCCACATTCTGACCATTTAGTTGACATACGTCAGAAATCCTGGGAGTCTCCAGGAAAGAAATTCTCCCTGTCTAAAAAGTTGGTAGCTCGTTATCCCCTCTGCAGAGTTAAGTAAGAATTGGGAAACACCACCACCGGTGGACTCGCATGTAGCGCGTCTTGTGGTGTCTTCTACTCTGCCTGTCACTACCGTCACCTCTCTGAAGGAACCGACGGATAAGCGTGTGGAGGGTTGCATGAAGTCTATTTACACTCTTCCGGGTGCCGTACATAGACCCGCTGTAGCAGCTTCTCGGGCTGCAAAAGGTATTGAAGCCTGTGTTCAAGCTGTTGAGGCAGAGCTACCTCTGAATTTTTCTGATAATGCCAGAAGGTGTCTTTCATATATTACCACAGCTTCTCATTACATTCAGGCGGCCGATGTTCTGGTGGCCAAAGCGTCTACTACGTCCATTCTGGCTAGCCGGATTCTGTGGTTGCTGTCCTGGTCGGTGGACCTGGACTCTAAAAAGACCTTGGAGTTGATCCCTTTTAAGGGAGACATACTATTCGGGGAAAATTTGAACAAGATTGTTGCTGACTTAGCATCTGCTAAGACTGCATGTCTACCAAGTACTAATCCTTCAGCTCCAAAGGCTAAAAGTAACTCCTTTTGTTCCTTTCGACCTCCAAGTAAAGCAAAGGGTCAGGCGTACCCGAAACAGGCTCATACTTCCAAAACCTCTAAGCCCAAGCCTAAACGTTCTTGGGCTGCCCGTCCGCCTGCTTCCAAACCATACAAGCCTGCTGCATGACGGGGCGTGCATCCCCCTGGAGTACCCCATGGTGGGAGGCCGACTTCTGCGGTTCACCCAGGTATGGTTACAGACTACTTCAGACGCCTGGGTGAGGGAAATCGTCAGTCACGGATATGCCATCTCTTTCAAGACACGTCCCCCTCACCAGTTTTGCTCAACAGTTATCCCTTCGGATCCGTTAAAAGCAAAAACTCTACATTTGGTGGTACAATCCCTCCTGGAAACAGGAGTGATAGTGCCGGTGCCTCTGTCTCAGAGGGGCAGGGGTTACTATTCAACGCTGTTCCTAGTTCCGAAGCCGAATGGATCCTCACGGCCCATTCTCAACATCAAGTCTTTGAACAAATTTGTGAAGGTATCCAAATTCCGTATGGAAACTCTTCCCTCTATTCTGGCTTTGGAGCCCAGGGACTATATGGTATCCCTGGACATACAGACTGCTTACCTGCGACATGGCAATAGGTATGTTTATCAGCAGTATCTGCGGTTTGCTATTGGCAACCTACATTATCAATTCCAAGCCTTGCAATTGGAAGAAATCCTCGCTGGTCCCTGCTCAGAACATGGTGCACCTGGGGGCACTCTTGGACACACACAACCAACATTTGTTCTCGTCTCCAGAGAAGGTCCTGAAACTTCATGACAGGATAAGATGCTTCCTCTCTCGCCCGAGAGTGTCGATACACTCGGTGATGCAAGTACTAGGCCTCATGGTGTCTGCTTTCGACATGGTACAATACGCTCAATTTCATTCCCGCCCTCTGCAGGTGGGGCGGCCTGCCTCACCGGATCAGATCTCACATGATCTCCTTGACTACGTATGTTCATCTGTCACTGAGCTGGTGGCTACAGGACCAACAATTGAGTAGGGGTCATCCCTTCTGGATCTCCAACTGGGTCCACCTAACGACGGATGCCAGTCTGCGGGGTTGGAGTGCGGTGTTGGAGCAACGCTCTCTCTTCAGGGTCAGTGGACCAGGGAAGAATCTCTCCTCCCGATAAATATTCTGGAGTTGCGGGCAGTGTTCAATGCTCTGAAACTTGCCCTGCCTTCGGTACAGAGCAGGCCTGTTCAAGTACAGTCAGACAATGCCACCACGGCGGCATACGTAAATCATCAAGGCGGCACGCGAAACCGCATGGCAATGTTGGAAGTGTCGAAGATTCTTCAATGGGCGGAACGCCATCTGCCAGCCATATCGGCAGTGTTCATTCCGAGGGTCCTCAACTGGGAAGCGGAGTTCCTCAGTCGTCAGGACGTACACGCCGGAGAGTGGAGTCTTCATCCGGCAGTCTTTCAACTCCTAGTGGACAAGTGGGGCCTACCAGATGTAGACCTGATGGCGTCTCAACACAATCACAAGGTTCCGGTCTTCGGAGCAAGGACAATGGATCCTCTAGCAGCGTTCGTGGATGCACTGGCAATTCCATGGAACTTTCGGCTGCCGTACGTGTCCCCTCCGTTGTCACTCCTGCCCACGATAATAAGGAAGATCAAGCAAGAAGGAGGAATACTACTTCTAGTCGCTCCAGCGTGGCCCAGAAGGCATTGTTCTCAGACCTGCAGGGTCTCTCGATAGAGCGCCCTCTTCTGCTTTCGCAACACCCAGACCTCCTCGTTCAGGGCCCTTGTGTCTACCAGGATCTGGCCCGACTGGCTTTGACGGCGTGACGCTTGAGCTTCACTCCTGAGGGCGAAAGGCTTTCCTGAGGCAGTCATTCAAACTATGTTGAAAGCCTGTAAACCAGCTTCGGCTCGGATTTATTATAGGGTCTGTAATCCTTTCTTCACCTGGTGTACGGCTAAGGATTACGATGCATACAAGTTCAGTACTGCCAAACTTTTGGCTTTTCTGCAACAGGGCCTGGACTTAGGCCTTCGTCTGTCCTCCCTCAAGATTCATATTTCAGCCTTGTCGGTGTGATTTCAGAGAAAAATTGCGTCTCTGCCTGACGTTCATACTTTCACTCAGGGAGGCTGAATCCATAAAACACCCTATGTCCCTCCTGTGGCTCCTTGGGATTTGTCCGTTGTTCTGAATGCCTTACAAGAGTCTCCATTTGAACCTCTTGAGTCTGTGGACTTTAAATGAGAGATGAGCGGGTTCGGTTTTACTCGAATTTACTCTGGTATTTCGGGTTTTGCTTATTGGCTATCCAAAACACGTGACATCCGTGATCCAATAAGATGCCGTTTCGAGCCCCGAGTAAATCCTAGTAAAACCGAACCCGCACATCTCTATTTTAAATGGCTTACGCTTAAGGTCTTATTTTTGCTGGCTATTGCCTGTGCTCGACGGGTTTCAGACTTGGGCGCCTTATCCTGTCTGTCACCCTTTCTGATTTTTCACCGTGACCGTGCGGTTCTTAGAACTCGCCCTGGTTATCTACCTAAGGTGGTGTCCTCTTTCCACCTTAACAAAGAGATTGTGGTTCCGGCCTTTATATCTCCTGGTTTGTCCTCCAAAGAGCGGTCTTTTGGATGTGGTACGGCCTCTCCATATCTATGTGAAGAGAACCGCCTCTCTTAGGAGATCTGATTCTCTCTTTGTCCTTTGGTTTTCACAAGCGTGGCTGGCCTGCGAAAAAGCAAACTTTGGCCAGATGGATTAGAATGGTGATTGCACAAGCTCATGCGCAGGCTGGACTCCCAGCTCCTGCTGCTATCAAGGCCTATTGTACTCAGTCTGTTGGACCTTCTTGGTCGGCCTGCCGTGGCGCGTCCCTTGAACAATTGTGCAGGGCTGCTACGTGGTCCTCAGTGAACGCGTTCATTAGGTTCTATGCCTTTGATACTTCCACCTCCCAGGATGCTTCCTTTGGACGCCGGGTTTTTGTGCCCGCTACAGTGCGTCCCCTTCCATGAGGAACTGCTTTAGGACATCCCCGATGTTATTCCCTGTGGAATCCCAGTGTACCCCGCTGCAGAAAAGGAGATTTATGGTAAGACTTACCGTTGTTAAATCTTTCTGCGAGGTACACTGGATTCCACAGGGCGCCCATCCTGACGCACTTCGCTTCTTTGGGTTTGTATGGCAATAGCCGCTGGTACCTTCTCCTGTCGTGAGAATGTGGTTCTATGTGGCTAACTACTATCGTTTCTTTTACCTACTACTGCATTGGACTGGTTAACAAAACTGAGCTCCAGTGCCTGGAGGCGGGGATATACAGGAGGTGGTGCAGTGCATCCTGGGAACAGTCAAAGCTTTAGCCTGTTGGTGCCTCGGATCAAGATCCAACTCTACACCCCGATGTTATTCCCTGTGGAATACAGTGTACCTCGCAGAAAGATTTAACAATGGTAAGTCTTACCATAAATCTCCTTTTTCCTGTTCTGATTATTTTTTTTATGTACTCTGTAATTGGGTGCTGCGGAACCCTTGTGGCGCCATATAAATAAAGGATGATAATAGATGACCCTGTTTAATTTTTATGAAAGGTGGTCTGCCACAAAATTATTATTTTTTTATTTCCCTATATCATCTATTTTAACTGGGTTGTATCTGGAGTGTACTGCAATAGCATTTTCATTCCCTGTGATTCGATGCCTTTTATCCCTTTTCCCTTGGTCACCTAGAATTGGAAGTAGGACACTGTCTGTAAATTTCTCTCTGCATTTTAAGAGGGATATAGTTCCTTTCCTAGAATCCCAAAAAGTTCTTTGACAAGCTAGATAAGAAATGGGCTACTGAGAACACTCCTACCCTTTCTTATATTGTGATATCCTTTAGACTGGCCTTTTCCACTGCCTGGTGACGTTGGCTGATTTCAGATTAACAAAGGACTCTTCCAGAGGTTATAGGACAGAACGTCACACCCAGGTCGTAGCTGGTGTAGTTTTCATCCTGTATTCTGTACACGTCTTATGTGCAGGATGCAATGTTGGATCCCAGACAGACAAGCGACAAGGGCACACTTAGTTCTCTGGCATAAGTCTTGTTCAACAGATGGTACATTCACAAAGTCCTTGCCAATGAGGTGATTGTCACAATACTGCAGAGGTGGAATGAAGCATTCCTTCTCCCATCATCTACTAAGCAAACAAATGTGGCTTTCTCAGGGTCACCGCTGAGCATTATATGTGATCGCTGGGGAGAATGAGGGGCAGTATATCACAGCCAGTGTGTGAGAAGGCACCAAAATGCATTGTCCAAACGCAGTCCAAGTAGACAGATACAGGCTCTCGGCATGTCCTGTGATCTCAAAGGGTTAACAATTATAGGTTATGGGGTAAATGTATGACGCAGTGATAAGAGTGGAAAAGCGAGCCAGTGGAGAAGTTATCCATGGCAACCAATTAGCATTGAAGTAACATTTATAATTTGCATACTGCAAAATTATACAGAGCAGCTGTGTATATCCACACTCGTCATTGCTTCATACATTTACCTCTGTATGTCATATTGAGAATAGAGCTCAGTAGATAAGCTTTAGTGGGGTGTTCCATTCCTCTCAGTTCCTACATCCATGCAACTCTGCTCCTATATCATTTGCAATGCGCCTACGGTTGTGTAACACTGAGGAAAGTGTGAAGAATTCTGAAATGATTAATAAGAGTATTGGCAGTTATCAGGATTCCTGTTATAGCCTTCCTCAGTCATTTGTTTAAAAGGGGGGGAAAATTAAGCTTCATGTCTCATGTTTTTACAGGATTTCTGCTTTAATGGGTGGATTGGAAATTAAGATGGTGTCATTTTTATGATATTGTTGAAAAACAAAGTATAACACAGTCTGGTTACATTTTAGGTTTAGATTTAGATTTGCTAAAGTATAGAGTAAAATCTTTAACTGAGACCTATTCTGAAGACCATTGGTGGTTATGAGTGGTATGTTCCGTCACGTTCACAGGCAGTGAATTATTGTTAATGCATTTACCTATTCTTTTGTTTTTCCTAGTTACGTGCAAATGCCCTCATCAAGCGAGGGAGTATGTATATGCAGCAACAACAACCCATTCTGTCCACTCATGACTTCAACATGGCTGCAGACATAGACCCTCAGAATGCCGATGTTTACCACCACAGGGGACAGGTCAGATACGTGCTTTATTTGGTGTTCACACTCTTAGGTTGGGAGTTTGCTGTATGTTTCCTCTGTAGCAAACCTCTAGCATTGTTTTTTTTTTTTTTTCACCATTCTGTTACTAGCACCATGATAGTGAGGATAATTAGCCAGCGTATGAATGAACGGCTACTTAGAGCACTTCATTCTAACACCCATTTGACGTTTCTGACTAGAAGTACTGGCCTTTATTTTCGACTGCTCCATGTGTACGTAGGCTGAGTGTGGAGACTGGCTACACAGTCCGTTATGCACAGCCTTGGATAGAACACCATGCAGCCATTGGGGTTTCCAGTTCCCTACATCTGCTTTCACTCCCCACAGTCATGCAGGCCTGAAGACTATATGCCGTTTTGTATGAATACATTTTTAGTGGAACTGACCTGATACCTGATGGAGCAAATAGTTATTATAAAAATAAAACACCTGCAGCACCTCTGTGGTCTGTTTTGGGCAGCCGGGAACATGCACTACTAATGTTTCATACCTAAATATGAGCAACGGGTGAAGAATTTGGTCACAGAAATTGTCATAACGTGATTGATTGTTAATACTCCTTTATGATTAGCTGCTATTGAGTTTCGAAAAAGGGTAGTGGACAAGTGGATTAGCCTCCCATCAGAGGTGGTAGAGGCTAAGACTGTAGAGCAATTTAAACATGCATGGGATAGACATCAGGGCTTCATTACAGAGAGATAAGGTACAAAAAGAGGGGCAAATGTATTAAGCCTAGAGAAGTGATAAAGCAGTGATAAGTGGAAGGTGATAACGCACCAGCCAATCGTTATGGGTTTAAAAAAATGACAGTTAAGATCTGATTGGCTGGTGCAATATCACCTTCCACTTATCACTGCTTTATCTCTTCTCCAGGCTTAATACATCTGCCTCCTGTTTGAGGTAAAAATATGGTTAAAAAAGAGGCAGACTAGATTGGCAAGTGGTTCTTATCTGCCATCAAATTCTATGTTTCTGTTATTGAAAAGGAGTCTATTCAGGAAAAAAAATTGGTTTGACAATAGTATTGATTGTCACTAGGACATTCAACGTAGTATACATTTCTAGATCATTGCACTTGAACTTGAGCTAGGGTAATGATACTGTATTTTGGATTCTGGCATTGATACATTATACTTTATGTATAGTCCTCAATTCTGCAGTATGCGAATCCATAGTTTCTCTTTCATCCATCTGGGGGACGCTGCGCACTTAGTGATAAGTTAGAGTGTGTGGGAATGGTGTTTGGCACAGAACCTACAGAAATTAACTCTCCCCCCCACTCTAAACAGCCCCCCCCCCCCCCCCTCTAACCCCTCCCCCCTCTAACCCCTCCCATCTGCAGCTGTTCAAGAATCACCACAGTTTTAGTTTTGTGCCTGGAGAGTACAGGCACAGTGTCTTTGCCTATAGTTAGCTTTTATTAGTTCGGTTTTATTCGTTAGGTTTTATTTTATTTTTGGTGGATACATAGTCCCAGTATACAGGTGACAAGTATACTTAGAGTGGGGCTAGATAGAGATTCCCCACTCAATGTAGCCTGTGGGGAGCCACTATACTGAGGTCACTGGGGCTTTCTTATATCTGGACAAGAGATCCAAGGAGACGACCTTCAGGTAGAACTAGAGATGAGCGCCTGAAATTTTTCGGGTTTTGTGTTTTGGTTTTGGGTTCGGTTCCGCGGCCGTGTTTTGGGTTCGAACGCGTTTTGGCAAAACCTCACCGAATTTTTTTTGTCGGATTCGGGTGTGTTTTGGATTCGGGTGTTTTTTTCAAAAAACACTAAAAAACAGCTTAAATCATAGAATTTGGGGGTCATTTTGATCCCAAAGTATTATTAACCTCAAAAACCATAATTTACACTCATTTTCAGTCTATTCTGAATACCTCACACCTCACAATATTATTTTTAGTCCTAAAATTTGCACCGAGGTCGCTGTGTGAGTAAGATAAGCGACCCTAGTGGCCGACACAAACACCGGGCCCATCTAGGAGTGGCACTGCAGTGTCACGCAGGATGTCCCTTCCAAAAAACCCTCCCCAAACAGCACATGACGCAAAGAAAAAAAGAGGCGCAATGAGGTAGCTGACTGTGTGAGTAAGATTAGCGACCCTAGTGGCCGACACAAACACCGGGCCCATCTAGGAGTGGCACTGCAGTGTCACGCAGGATGTCCCTTCCAAAAAACCCTCCCCAAACAGCACATGACGCAAAGAAAAAAAGAGGCGCAATGAGGTAGCTGTGTGAGTAAGATTAGCGACCCTAGTGGCCGACACAAACACCGGGCCCATCTAGGAGTGGCACTGCAGTGTCACGCAGGATGTCCCTTCCAAAAAACCCTCCCCAAACAGCACATGACGCAAAGAAAAAAAGAGGCGCAATGAGGTAGCTGACTGTGTGAGTAAGATTAGCGACCCTAGTGGCCGACACAAACACCGGGCCCATCTAGGAGTGGCACTGCAGTGTCACGCAGGATGTCCCTTCCAAAAAACCCTCCCCAATCAGCACATGATGCAAAGAAAAAGAAAAGAAAAAAGAGGTGCAAGATGGAATTGTCCTTGGGCCCTCCCACCCACCCTTATGTTGTATAAACAAAACAGGACATGCACACTTTAACCAACCCATCATTTCAGTGACAGGGTCTGCCACACGACTGTGACTGATATGACGGGTTGGTTTGGACCCCCCCCCAAAAAAGAAGCAATTAATCTCTCCTTGCACAAACTGGCTCTACAGAGGCAAGATGTCCACCTCATCATCACCCTCCGATATATCACCGTGTACATCCCCCTCCTCACAGATTATCAATTCGTCCCCACTGGAATCCACCATCTCAGCTCCCTGTGTACTTTGTGGAGGCAATTGCTGCTGGTCAATGTCTCCGCGGAGGAATTGATTATAATTCATTTTAATGAACATCATCTTCTCCACATTTTCTGGATGTAACCTCGTACGCCGATTGCTGACAAGGTGAGCGGCGGCACTAAACACTCTTTCGGAGTACACACTTGTGGGAGGGCAACTTAGGTAGAATAAAGCCAGTTTGTGCAAGGGCCTCCAAATTGCCTCTTTTTCCTGCCAGTATAAGTACGGACTGTGTGACGTGCCTACTTGGATGCGGTCACTCATATAATCCTCCACCATTCTATCAATGTTGAGAGAATCATATGCAGTGACAGTAGACGACATGTCCGTAATCGTTGTCAGGTCCTTCAGTCCGGACCAGATGTCAGCATCAGCAGTCGCTCCAGACTGCCCTGCATCACCGCCAGCGGGTGGGCTCGGAATTCTGAGCCTTTTCCTCGCACCCCCAGTTGCGGGAGAATGTGAAGGAGGAGATGTTGACAGGTCGCGTTCCGCTTGACTTGACAATTTTGTCACCAGCAGGTCTTTCAACCCCAGCAGACTTGTGTCTGCCGGAAAGAGAGATCCAAGGTAGGCTTTAAATCTAGGATCGAGCACGGTGGCCAAAATGTAGTGCTCTGATTTCAACAGATTGACCACCCGTGAATCCTTGTTAAGCGAATTAAGGGCTGCATCCACAAGTCCCACATGCCTAGCGGAATCGCTCCCTTTTAGCTCCTTCTTCAATGCCTCCAGCTTCTTCTGCAAAAGCCTGATGAGGGGAATGACCTGACTCAGGCTGGCAGTGTCTGAACTGACTTCACGTGTGGCAAGTTCAAAGGGCATCAGAACCTTGCACAACGTTGAAATCATTCTCCACTGCACTTGAGACAGGTGCATTCCACCTCCTATATCGTGCTCAATTGTATAGGCTTGAATGGCCTTTTGCTGCTCCTCCAACCTCTGAAGCATATAGAGGGTTGAATTCCACCTCGTTACCACTTCTTGCTTCAGATGATGGCAGGGCAGGTTCAGTAGTTTTTGGTGGTGCTCCAGTCTTCTGTACGTGGTGCCTGTACGCCGAAAGTGTCCCGCAATTTTTCTGGCCACCGACAGCATCTCTTGCACGCCCCTGTCGTTTTTTAAAAAATTCTGCACCACCAAATTCAAGGTATGTGCAAAACATGGGACGTACTGGAATTTGCCCATATTTAATGCACACACAATATTGCTGGCGTTGTCCGATGCCACAAATCCACAGGAGAGTCCAATTGGGGTAAGCCATTCCGCGATGATCTTCCTCAGTTGCCGTAAGAGGTTTTCAGCTGTGTGCGTATTCTGGAAAGCGGTGATACAAAGCGTAGCCTGCCTAGGAAAGAGTTGGCGTTTGCGAGATGCTGCTACTGGTGCCGCCGCTGCTGTTCTTGCGGCGGGAGTCCATACATCTACCCAGTGGGCTGTCACAGTCATATAGTCCTGACCCTGCCCTGCTCCACTTGTCCACATGTCCGTGGTTAAGTGGACATTGGGTACAACTGCATTTTTTAGGACACTGGTGAGTCTTTTTCTGACGTCCGTGTACATTCTCGGTATCGCCTGCCTAGAGAAGTGGAACCTAGATGGTATTTGGTAACGGGGGCACACTGCCTCAATAAATTGTCTAGTTCCCTGTGAACTAACGGCGGATACCGGACGCACGTCTAACACCAACATAGTTGTCAAGGCCTCAGTTATCCGCTTTGCAGTAGGATGACTGCTGTGATATTTCATCTTCCTCGCAAAGGACTGTTGAACAGTCAATTGCTTACTGGAAGTAGTACAAGTGGGCTTACGACTTCCCCTCTGGGATGACCATCGACTCCCAGCGGCAACAACAGCAGCGCCAGCAGCAGTAGGCGTTACACGCAAGGATGCATCGGAGGAATCCCAGGCAGGAGAGGACTCGTCAGAATTGCCAGTGACATGGCCTGCAGGACTATTGGCATTCCTGGGGAAGGAGGAAATTGACACTGAGGGAGTTGGTGGGGTGGTTTGCGTGAGCTTGGTTACAAGAGGAAGGGATTTACTGGTCAGTGGACTGCTTCCGCTGTCACCCAAAGTTTTTGAACTTGTCACTGACTTATTATGAATGCGCTGCAGGTGACGTATAAGGGAGGATGTTCCGAGGTGGTTAACGTCCCTTACCCCTACTTATTACAGCTTGACAAAGGGAACACACGGCTTGACACCTGTTGTCCGCATTTCTGGTGAAATACCTCCACACCGAAGAGCTGATTTTTTTGGTATTTTCACCTGGCATGTCAACGGCCATATTCCTCCCACGGACAACAGGTGTCTCCCCGGGTGCCTGACTTAAACAAACCACCTCACCATCAGAATCCTCCTGGTCAATTTCCTCCCCAGCGCCAGCAACACCCATATCCTCCTCATCCTGGTGTACTTCAACACTGACATCTTCAATCTGACTATCAGGAACTGGACTGCGGGTGCTCCTTCCAGCACTTGCAGGGGGCGTGCAAATGGTGGAAGGCGCATGCTCTTCACGTCCAGTGTTGGGAAGGTCAGGCATCGCAACCGACACAATTGGACTCTCCTTGTGGATTTGGGATTTCGAAGAATGCACAGTTCTTTGCTGTGCTGCTTTTGCCAGCTTGAGTCTTTTCATTTTTCTAGCGAGAGGCTGAGTGCTTCCATCCTCATGTGAAGCTGAACCACTAGCCATGAACATAGGCCAGGGCCTCAGCCGTTCCTTGCCACTCCGTGTGGTAAATGGCATATTGGCAAGTTTACGCTTCTCCTCCGACAATTTTATTTTAGGTTTTGGAGTCCTTTTTTTTCTGATATTTGGTGTTTTGGATTTGACATGCTCTGTACTATGACATTGGGCATCGGCCTTGGCAGACGACGTTGCTGGCATTTCATCGTCTCGGCCATGACTAGTGGCAGCAGCTTCAGCACGAGGTGGAAGTGGATCTTGATCTTTCCCTAATTTTGGAACCTCAACATTTTTGTTCTCCATATTTTAATAGGCACAACTAAAAGGCACCTCAGGTAAACAATGGAGGTGGATACTAGTATACAATTATGGACTGCCTGCCGACTGCAGACACAGAGGTAGCCACAGCCGTGAACTACCGTACTGTACTGTGTCTGCAGCTAATATAGACTGGTTGATAAAGAGAAGATGTCTATGTAACTATGTATGTATAAAGAAGACTGAAAAAAATCCACGGTTAGGTGGTATACAATTATGGACGGACTGCCTGCCGAGTGCAGACACAGAGGTAGCCACAGCCGTGAACTACCGTACTGTACTGTGTCTGCAGCTAATATAGACTGGTTGATAAAGAGAAGATGTCTATGTAACTATGTATGTATAAAGAAGAATGAAAAAAAATCCACGGTTAGGTGGTATACAATTATGGACGGACTGCCTGCCGAGTGCAGACACAGAGGTAGCCACAGCCGTGAACTACCGTACTGTACTGTGTCTGCAGCTAATATAGACTGGTTGATAAAGAGAAGATGTCTATGTAACTATGTATGTATAAAGAAGAATGAAAAAAAACCACGGTTAGGTGGTATACAATTATGGACGGACTGCCTGCCGAGTGCAGACACAGAGGTAGCCACAGCCGTGAACTACCGTACTGTACTGTGTCTGCAGCTAATATAGACTGGTTGATAAAGAGAAGATGTCTATGTAACTATGTATGTATAAAGAAGAATGAAAAAAATCCACGGTTAGGTGGTATTACAATTATGGACGGACTGCCTGCCGAGTGCAGAGACACAGAGGTAGCCACAGCCGTGAACTACCGTACTGTGTCTGCTGCGACTGGATGATAAATGATATAAAAAATATATATATATCACTACTGCAGCCGGACAGGTATATATTATATATTATATAATGACGGACCTGCTGGACACTGTCTGTCAGCAGAATGAGTTTTATTTTTATAGAATAAAAAAAAAAAAAAAAACACAAGTGAAGTCACACGACGAGTGTTTAACTTTTTCAGGCAATCACAATATAAGTATACTACTAACTATACTGGTGGTCAGTGTGGTCAGGTCACTGGTCAGTCACACTGGCAGTGGCACTCCTGCAGCAAAAGTGTGCACTGTTTAATTTTAATATAATATGTACTCCTGGCTCCTGCTATAACCTATAACTGGCACTGCAGTAGTGCTCCCCAGTCTCCCCCACAATTATAAGCTGTGTGAGCTGAGCAGTCAGACAGATATATAATATATATAGATGATGCAGCACACTGGCCTGAGCCTGAGCAGTGCACACAGATATGGTATGTGACTGACTGAGTCACTGTGTGTATCGCTTTTTTCAGGCAGAGAACGGATATATTAAATAAACTGCACTGTGTGTCTGGTGGTCACTCACTATATAATATATTATGTACTCCTGGCTCCTGCTATAACCTATAACTGGCACTGCAGTAGTGCTCCCCAGTCTCCCCCACAATTATAAGCTGTGTGAGCTGAGCAGTCAGACAGATATATATAATATTATATATAGATAATAGATGATGCAGCACACTGGCCTGAGCCTGAGCAGTGCACACAGATATGGTATGTGACTGACTGAGTCACTGTGTGTATCGCTTTTTTCAGGCAGAGAACGGATATATTAAATAAACTGCACTGTGTGTCTGGTGGTCACTCACTATATAATATATTATGTACTCCTGGCTCCTGCTATAACCTATAACTGGCACTGCAGTAGTGCTCCCCAGTCTCCCCCACAATTATAAGCTGTGTGAGCTGAGCAGTCAGACAGATATATATAATATTATATATAGATAATAGATGATGCAGCACACTGGCCTGAGCCTGAGCAGTGCACACAGATATGGTATGTGACTGACTGAGTCACTGTGTGTATCGCTTTTTTCAGGCAGAGAACGGATATATTAAATAAACTGCACTGTGTGTCTGGTGGTCACTCACTATATAATATATTATGTACTCCTGGCTCCTGCTATAACCTATAACTGGCACTGCAGTAGTGCTCCCCAGTCTCCCCCACAATTATAAGCTGTGTGAGCTGAGCAGTCAGACAGATATATATAATATTATATATAGATAATAGATGATGCAGCACACTGGCCTGAGCCTGAGCAGTGCACACAGATATGGTATGTGACTGAGTCACTGTGTGCTGTGTATCGCTTTTTTCAGGCAGAGAACGGATTATAAAGTAAACTGCACTGTCCTCACTAGTAAACTCTCTCCACTCAGTCTCTACACTTCTACAGTAACAGTACTCCTCCTAGTCAGCTCCAGTAAATCTCTCTCAGTCTCTTATAATCTAAATGGAGAGGACGCCAGCCACGTCCTCTCCCTATCAATCTCAATGCACGTGTGAAAATGGCGGCGACGCGCGGCTCCTTATATAGAATCCGAGTCTCGCGAGAATCCGACAGCGTCATGATGACGTTCGGGCGCGCTCGGGTTAACCGAGCAAGGCGGGAAGATCCGAGTCGCTCGGACCCGTGAAAAAAAAACATGAAGTTCTGGCGGGTTCGGATTCAGAGAAACCGAACCCGCTCATCTCTAGGTAGAACAGCCACAACCGGCCTGGGCAGCGTTGGGCTGTTACTCCCCCTTTCATAATTTTATTTAGTGTGTGCTGTGCTCCGGTAATCTGACTCACTGGAGGGTGTAAGCGGCGACGCTGTGGGGTCTGACAAGACTGTTGTATGGGCGCGCTGTGGAGTTTTGTGTGGTGCGGTCTGACGGGCCGCTTGTATTTGGCATGCTGGTGCTCTGTCTGCTGCTGTACACACTGTTTTGGTCAGCGGTGAGGCAGCGGGATCTTTCTCCGGCGGTGCGGTACTGAGCGGAATGTAAGCCCTAGATACCGCTTCCACCTCAGTCTGACGCCACGCTTTCACTGTAGATAGGTCCCTTTGCTGAAGGGCAGCTTCTGATACAGAAGGGGAAGGAGAGCTTCCCGCCTTACTCTTCCTGCTCGGAGAGTTGTTACTATGCCGCCCACCTCATTCTGTGTGGGTGGGCTAGAGCTACAGGCGCCATTTTCTCCATGCTGCCTATACACTGCTGGGGATGCTGCGCTGCGAATAGCGCACACACAAAGAAAATAAATACTGGGACCCCAGCCTCACACCCTGTTCAGTTCATGCCGGGATCGGCTGACAGCAAGTATTGTGCTGGCCCTGTGCTGGTTCAGTTACTTACTTTTCTCTGACGTCCTAGTGGATGCTGGGACTCCGTCAGGACCATGGGGATTAGCGGCTCCGCAGGAGACAGGGCACAAAAATAAAAGCTTTAGGACTAGGTGGTGTGCACTGGCTCCTCCCCCTATGACCCTCCTCCAAGCCTCAGTTAGGTTTTTGTGCCCGTCCGAGCAGGGTGCAATCTAGGTGGCTCTCCTAAAGAGCTGCTTAGAAAAAGTTATTAGGTTTTTTATTTTCAGTGAGTCCTGCTGGCAACAGGCTCACTGCAACGAGGGACTTAGGGGAGAAGAAGTGAACTCACCTGCGTGCAGGATGGATTGGCTTCTTAGGCTACTGGACACCATTAGCTCCAGAGGGATCGAACACAGGCCCAGCCATGGAGTCCGGTCCCGGAGCCGCGCCGCCGACCCCCTTGCAGATGCCGAAAAGTGAAGAGGTCCAGAAACCGGCGGCAGAAGACTTTTCAGTCTTCATGAGGTAGCGCACAGCACTGCAGCTGTGCGCCATTGTTGTCAGCACACTTCACACCAGCGGTCACTGAGGGTGCAGGGCGCTGGGGGGGGCGCCCTGGGCAGCAATGATAATACCTTGTTCTGGCTAAAAATACATCACATATAGCCCCTGGGGCTATATGGATGTATTTAACCCCTGCCAGGTCTCACAAACACCGGGAGAAGAGCCCGCCGAAATAGGGGGCGGGGCCTATCTCCTCAGCACACCGCGCCATTTTCCTGCACAGCTCCGCTGCGAGGAAGGCTCCCAGGACTCTCCCCTGCACTGCACTACAGAAACAGGGTAAAAAAACAGAGAGGGGGGGCACTTTTTTGGCGATATTGATATATTAAGCTGCTATAAAGGAAACAACACTTCTGTAGGGTTGTTCCTATATATTTATAGCGCTTGGGTGTGTGCTGGCAAACTCTCCCTCTGTCTCCCCAAAGGGCTAGTGGGGTCCTGTCTTCGATAAGAGCATTCCCTGTGTGTCTGCTGTGTGTCGGTACGTGTGTGTCGACATGTATGAGGACGATGTTGGTGTGGAGGCGGAGCAATTGCCGGTAATGGTGATGTCACCCCCTAGGGAGTCGACACCGGAATGGATGGCTTTGTTTATGGAATTACGTGATAATGTCAGCACGTTACAAAAATCAGTTGACGACATGAGACGGCCGGCAAACCAGTTAGTACCTGTCCAGGCGTCTCAGACACCGTCAGGGGCTGTAAAACGCCCTTTACCTCAGTCGGTCGACACAGACCCAGACACGGACACTGAATCTAGTGTCGACGGTGAAGAAACAAACGTATTTTCCAGTAGGGCCACACGTTATATGATCACGGCAATGAAGGAGGCTTTGCATATCTCTGATACTGCAAGTACCACAAAAAGGGGTATTATGTGGGGTCTGAAAAAACTACCTGTAGTTTTTCCTGAATCAGAGGAATTGAATGAAGTGTGTGATGAAGCGTGGGTTAACCCCGATAGAAAACTGCTAATTTCAAAGAAGTTATTGGCATTATATCCTTTCCCGCCAGAGGTTAGGGTGCGCTGGGAAACACCCCCTAGGGTGGATAAGGCACTCACACGCTTATCAAAACAAGTGGCGTTACCGTCTCCTGAAACGGCCGCCCTCAAGGATCCAGCTGATAGGAGGCTGGAAACTACCCTGAAAAGTATATACACTCATACTGGTGTTATACTGCGACCAGCCATCGCCTCAGCATGGATGTGCAGTGCTGGGGTGGTTTGGTCGGATTCCCTGACTGAAAATATTGATACCCTGGATAGGGACAGTATTTTATTGACTATAGAGCAATTAAAGGATGCTTTTCTTTATATGCGAGATGCTCAGAGGGATATTTGCACTCTGGCATCGAGAGTAAGTGCGATGTCCATATCTGCCAGAAGAAGTTTATGGACGCGACAGTGGTCAGGTGATGCGGATTCCAAACGGCATATGGAAGTATTGCCGTATAAAGGGGAGGAATTATTTGGGGTCGGTCTATCGGATTTGGTGGCCACGGCAACAGCCGGGAAATCCACCTTTTTACCTCAGGTCCCCTCCCAACAGAAAAAGACACCGTCTTTTCAGCCGCAGTCCTTTCGTTCCTATAAGAACAAGCGGGCAAAAGGACAGTCATATCTGCCCCGAGGCAAAGGAAAGGGTAAGAGAGTGCACCAAGCAGCTCCCTCCCAGGAGCAGAAGCCCTCCCCGGCTTCTGCAAAGCCCTCAGCATGACGTTGGGGCTTTACAAGCGGACTCAGGGGCGGTGGGGGGTCGACTCAAGAATTTCAGCGCACAGTGGGCTCACTCACAGGTGGACCCCTGGATCCTGCAGGTAGTATCTCAGGGTTACAGGTTGGAATTCGAGAAGTCTCCCCCTCGCCGGTTCCTAAAGTCTGCTCTGCCAACGTCTCCCTCAGACAGGGCGACGGTATTGGAAGCCATTCACAAGCTGTATTCTCAGCAGGTGATAGTCAAGGTACCCCTCCTACAACAGGGAAAGGGGTATTATTCCACACTATTTGTGGTACCGAAGCCGGACGGCTCGGTAAGACCTATTCTAAATCTGAAATCTTTGAACCTGTACATACAAAAATTCAAGTTCAAGATGGAGTCACTCAGAGCAGTGATAGCGAATCTGGAAGAAGGGGACTTTATGGTGTCCCTGGACATCAAGGATGCTTACCTGCATGTCCCAATTTGCCCTTCACATCAAGGGTACCTCAGGTTCGTGGTGCAAAACTGTCATTATCAGTTTCAGACGCTGCCGTTTGGATTGTCCACGGCACCTCGGGTCTTTACCAAGGTAATGGCCGAAATGATGTTTCTTCTGCGAAGAAAAGGCGTATTAATTATCCCTTACTTGGACGATCTCCTGATAAGGGCAAGGTCCAGAGAACAGCTGGAGGACGTAGTAGCACTAACCCAAATAGTGCTGCAACAGCACGGGTGGATTCTGAATTTTCCAAAATCTCAATTGACCCCGACGACACGTCTGCTGTTCCTGGGAATGATTCTGGACACGGTTCAGAAAAAGGTGTTTCTTCCGGAGGAGAAAGCCAGGGAGTTATCCGAACTTGTCAGGAACCTCCTAAAACCAGGAAAAGTGTCTGTGCATCAATGCACAAGAGTCCTGGGAAAAATGGTGGCTTCTTACGAAGCGATTCCATTCGGCAGATTCCACGCACGAACTTTTCAGTGGGATCTGCTGGACAAATGGTCCGGATCGCATCTGCAGATGCATCAGCGGATAACTTTGTCTCCACGGACAAGGGTGTCTCTTCTGTGGTGGTTGCAGAGTGCTCATCTGTTAGAGGGCCGCAGATTCGGCATACAGGACTGGGTCCTGGTGACCACGGATGCCAGTCTGAGAGGCTGGGGAGCGGTCACACAGGGAAGAAACTTCCAGGGAGTGTGGTCAAGCCTGGAGATGTCTCTTCACATAAATATACTGGAGCTAAGAGCGATTTACAATGCTCTAAGCCTGGCAAAACCCCTGCTTCAGGGCCAGCCGGTGTTGATCCAGTCGGACAACATCACGGCAGTCGCCCACGTAAACAGACAGGGCGGCACAAGAAGCAGGAGGGCAATGGCAGAAGCTGCAAGGATTCTTCGCTGGGCGGAAGATCATGTGATAGCACTGTCAGCAGTGTTCATTCCGGGAGTGGACAACTGGGAAGCGGACTTCCTCAGCAGACACGATCTACACCCGGGAGAGTGGGGACTTCATCCAGAAGTCTTCCACATGATTGTGAACCGTTGGGAAAAACCAAAGGTGGATATGATAGCGTCCCGCCTCAACAAAAAACTGGACAGGTATTGCGCCAGGTCAAGAGACCGACCCTCAGGCAATAGCTGTGGACGCTCTGGTAACACCGTGGGTGTTCCAGTCAGTGTATGTGTTTCCTCCTCTGCCTCTCATACCAAAAGTACTGAGAATTATACGGCAAAGGGGAGTAAGAACGATACTCGTGGCTCCGGATTGGCCAAGAAGAACTTGGTACCCGGAACTTCAGGAGATGCTCACGGAAGATCCGTGGCCTCTACCTCTAAGACGGGACCTGCTTCAGCAGGGACCGTGTCTACTCCAAGACTTACCGCGGCTGCGTTTGACGGCATGGCGGTTGAACGCCGAATTCTAAGGGAAAAAGGCATTCCGGAAGAGGTCATCCATACCCTGGTAAAAGCCAGGAAGGAGGTGACTGCACAACATTATCACCGCATTTGGAGAAAATATGTTGCGTGGTGTGAGGCCAGGAAGGCCCCGACGGAGGAATTTCAACTGGGTCGATTCCTACATTTCCTGCAAACAGGATTGTCTATGGGCCTCAAATTAGGGTCCATTAAGGTTCAAATTTCGGCCCTGTCGATTTTCTTCCAGAAAGAATTGGCTTCAGTTCCTGAAGTCCAGACTTTTGTAAAAGGAGTACTACATATACAGCCCCCGGTTGTGCCCCCAGTGGCTCCGTGGGATCTTAATGTAGTTTTGGATTTTCTCAAATACCATTGGTTTGAGCCACTCAAATCGGTGGATTTGAAATATCTTACATGGAAAGTAACCATGCTACTGGCCCTGGCTTCAGCCAGGAGAGTGTCAGAATTGGCGGCTTTATCGTATAAAAGCCCATATCTGATTTTCCATTCGGACAGGGCAGAACTGCGGACGCGTCCTCAGTTTCTGCCTAAGGTGGTTTCAGCGTTTCACCTGAACCAGCCTATTGTGGTGCCTGCAGCTACTAGCGATTTGGAGGATTCCAAGTTGCTGGACGTTGTCAGGGCATTGAAAATATATATTTCAAGGACGGCTGGAGTCAGAAAATCTGACTCGCTGTTTATACTGTATGCACCCAACAAGCTGGGTGCTCCTGCTTCTAAGCAGACGATTGCTCGTTGGATTTGTAGCACAATTCAACTTGCACATTCTGTGGCAGGCCTGCCACAGCCTAAATCTATCAAGGCCCATTCCACAAGGAAGGTGGGCTCATCTTGGGCGGCTGCCCGAGGGGTTTCGGCATTACAACTCTGCCGAGCAGCTACGTGGTCGGGGGAGAACACGTTTGTAAAATTCTACAAATTTGATACCCTGGCTAAAGAGGACCTGGAGTTCTCTCATTCGGTGCTGCAGAGTCATCCGCACTCTCCCGCCCGTTTGGGAGCTTTGGTATAATCCCCATGGTCCTGACGGAGTACCAGCATCCACTAGGACGTCAGAGAAAATAAGATTTTACTTACCGATAAATCTATTTCTCGTAGTCCGTAGTGGATGCTGGGCGCCCATCCCAAGTGCGGATTGTCTGCAATACTTGTACATAGTTATTGTTACAAAAAAATCGGGTTGTTATTGTTGTGAGCCGTCTGTTCAGAGGCTCCTACGTTTATCATACTGTTAACTGGGTTCAGATCACAGGTTGTACGGTGTGATTGGTGTGGCTGGTATGAGTCTTACCCGGGATTCAAAATCCTTCCTTATTGTGTACGCTCGTCCGGGCACAGTATCCTAACTGAGGCTTGGAGGAGGGTCATAGGGGGAGGAGCCAGTGCACACCACCTAGTCCTAAAGCTTTTATTTTTGTGCCCTGTCTCCTGCGGAGCCGCTAATCCCCATGGTCCTGACGGAGTCCCAGCATCCACTACGGACTACGAGAAATAGATTTATCGGTAAGTAAAATCTTATTTTTTCCTTCACTGTTAAAGTAACTTGTGGGGCTGTGTAGACATTTCTTTTTGCAATCACTGTTATTATTTACTCACCCTGTTATTAATACAGGCAGGGTTCATATCTGTATTAGACATTGTGTAAGGGGATTATAAATGCTTAATTCAGGCCCCTTTTTACTACTCAGTTTTACTTATTAGCACACTTGTAAGATTTTAACAGCAATATGGTCAATAAGCCGGACAAATCTGCTAAAGGAAAAGCAGGCTCCGTTGTTTGTTCACCTGTTCACAATGCGGCTCCAAACTCTCTAATGGTAGCACGGACCCAGGTCCTCTCTGCACTGCGTGCTCTGGAAATATTGTTACGGAGCAGCAGGGGGTTTCTGCGGATCAGTGAATTCCTCAGTGGGCCAAGAAAATGGCCGATGCTATTGCTGTCTTGCGTTGGTCCCAATCGGGTACTGACTCGGGACAGTATGCTGAGGAGCCACCGTGGACAAAAAATATGGGCAAATGTCTTTCTGACTTAGCACCGTCTTTGAACAAGATAGTAACTGCTTCGGGTTCCACTGCTACTAAGCGACAGCAGCCACTGCCCACTATCACTTTCCCTGGAGAGGAGTTATATTCCTTAGTTCCCCCTCTGGAGGAAGGTGAAGTAGATCCTGAGTGGGAGGATATCTCCGCTTGGGAAGAGGAGGAGTTGTCTACAAGGTCAGGTGTCTGGTTATTGATAGAAGCCATACGTCAGACTCTTAATCTTTCAGGATACGGCAGTGACGGAGACTTCAACAGCCTTTTTCAAACGACAGAATAGACAAGTGGCTGTTTTCCCTTCCTATACACATTTTGAGAATATTTTAAAAGCCATAGCTTAAGCTGTATTTGCGGTTTCAGGCTCCTAAAAAAAAAATAATAATAATAAAATAAAGATTTCTGTATTCATTTGCAGAGGAAGACACAAAATTCTGGGAATCAGTCCCCGAAGGTGGATGCTCCTATTACACATCTGGCGAAGGCTATGGTTATTCCTTCAGTACAATCACTGACATTGAAGGAACCCCCGGATAGGAAAATAGAGGCAATTCTTAAATCCATGGTCGCCTTATCAGGTATTTCTCTACGTCCAATCCTAGCCGACGCTTGGATCCTGAAAGCCGTAGAGGATTGTCTTGCACAGGTGGAGTCTGTAATGCAATCTGATGACCCATCCGAGGCTATACAATTAGCTGAACAAATTTCTGAAACACTCACTTATGTAGGTGAAGCCTTGTTGGACTCTGCCTCGCCCCAGTCACGTGTATCTGCTTTAGCGGTAACGGCAAGGCGTGCACTCTGGCTTCGGGTTTGGAACGCTAACTACGATTCCAGACAGACTTTAACAGCTGTTCCCTTTGAAAGGGAATTTCTCTTTGGCTCGGAGCTTACGAACATTATCTCCAATACCACTGGGGCAAGTGCCTGTTTCTTCCAGTTGCTCTTCAAAAGCCGACACCCAACGAAGTTTCGGTCCTTTCGTACTCAAGGCAGGGGAAGTTTCCAGTCCTTTCGAGCCTTTTCAAGATTTCCACGTAGAGGAGCATTCCGAGGTAGGGGAACCCAGGCAACTCGTCGGCCAACCGTCAAGTCTACAGATAAGTCTACAACATGACGCTCTGAGGTCTCGGGAGGGATCCTTGGTGGTAGGGGCTCGGTTACTTCAGTTCAGGGAGGTATGACTCCTGTTTAAACCAGATCGGTGGGTGACGGGGGTCGTATCCCGAGGATATATTTTGAACCTCGAACCAGTCCCACACCGCTTTTTCATCACTCCTCTCCCATGCGATCCCTCCAAATGACAAGCACTGATTAGGCAACTTGCGCGCTTTTTACACACAGGAGTAATTCTTATGGTTCCCAAACAACAATAGGGTCAGGGCTTTTACTCGAGTCTCTTTCTCGTAAACAAACCTGGACGGATCGCTTGTGGACCATTTTAAATCTAAATTGCCTAAATCCGTATCTCTCTACAGATATTCAAAATGGAATCCATTCGTTCAATCATCGCCTCCATGGAACTGGAGGATATTTGGCTTCCATAGACATAAAGGACGCATATCTACATGTTTCCCATTTGAAAATGTCGAGGGCCGATTATAAAGCTCAGAATATGCTATTCTGAGCTTTATAATCGGCCCTCGACATTTTCCGTTTCAAGCTCTCCCGTTCGATCTATCCACGGCCCCTCGGCTATTTAGGAAAATCATGGCCCACATAGTTGCAGTACTGCGGGGATGCGGTCAGGATGCCGCCGGACGGAATCCCGGCGGTCGAAATACCGACGCCGGAATCCCGACCGCCACAATCCCGACACATTCTCCCTCCGTGGGTGTCCACGACACCTATAGAGGGAGAATATAATAGTGTGCCGAGCGTAGCGAGGCACCGTGCCCGCAGCGTGGCGAGCGAAGCGAGCCCGCAAGGGGCTTCGTTCCGCTCACCACCCCTGTCGGGATTGTGTGGTCGGGATTCCGGCGTCGGTATTTCGACCGCCGGGATTCCGACCGGCGGCATTTAGTACTGATCCCGTACTGCGGTGTCAGGGACTTTAAAATAAATTAAAAAATAAATTGTCTCTCATTCCGCAGGTCGAGACGTTCCTTCAAGGGATTCTCAGGTTTCAACCTCCGTTTGTTCCTCAGGTTCCCCCCTGGGATTTAATTTTAGTTTTTAAGGCTATTTAGAAGCCTCTGTTTGAACCTCTGTAATCTGTAGAATTGTGGTTCCTTACTCTTCAAGCGGGTGTCTGCTTTCCACCTGAATCAGGACATTGTAGTTCTGGTGTTTGTTCTGAATTCTTCCGGAGAGGATAGTCATTTGGCCTTATTGGATGTTGTTAGGGCCTTACGCATTTATTGTCTCATACGGAGTCTATTTTCTATACAGATACCTTATTGATTTTTATTCACGCACCCAAACGTGGCTGGCCGACCTCGTGGCTTGTTGGGTGTCCTCTGCTCTTCGACAGGCCTATGTATCCTTTACTTTTCCCGTTCCTGACCCCCTGAGGGCTCATTTGACTAGGGCTGTTGGAGCCTTCTGGGCTTTTCGCGGCGGTGTATCTGTCGAGCAGCTGTGTAGAACGGCGACCTGGTCGTCCGTGCATATTTTCACAAAGTTCTACGTTTTCATACTTTTGGATTGGAGACTGTTTTTTGTTGGGTGTCAACTGAGGTGATTCTTGAACAGGCTGCAGATGGGAGAAGTTAGAGGGGGGGAGGAGTTAGTCTCTCTAGGTTCTATAGGTTCTGTGCCAGACTCCGTTCCCACACACACACTAACCCATCAGTAAGTGCGCAGCGTCCCCCAGATGGAACCAGAGAGAGAGATTTTACGGTAAGTAAACAAAAATCCCTATTTTTGTAGCATTTACTTGTATTTTCAGATCTTTTATATCCGACAACAGTAATCGTCACCTTGGGACACGGCACATCTCTGCTGTGCAGGGAGCAGTTTTGTGCTATGTCCCAGTACAGACACTGGTGACCAGAGCAGATGGCAGCTAGTTCCTTAGCAAACATGTTTGTAAAGAGGCCTACACAGGGTGTGTTTTTATCTCCGATATGGATATAGTCCATATCGGAAGTAAATATAGTGCATATAGCACCATATGTATGCACCTTGTGATGCCGATGCGTGGTCCCACAGGATCACAAGGAAATATAGTGAGTGCAGGCAGGGGCCGATACTGACTATATCGGAGGCTCATGCCTCCGGCATCTATATAGTCAGTATCAGCCGCCGCATGGGTGGCACCGTGTGTTTGCAGCATAAGAGCCATAGATTTCATCTGATAATCTGATGGTGAAAATCCCCTCTTTATCAGTTACATGATGAAAAATATTCTCCATTTTAATGGAAAAATATTTTTTAATTAAATACATTTACGAGTACAAAAATAATGCGTGGGTTTACTTAATTTGCAAGCCAAGGGAATGGGGTTGCTCAATATATAATTCTACAATTCCGACTCTCTCTTCATTTACAGCTAAAAATCCTTCTAGACCAAGTGGAGGAAGCCGTTGCTGACTTTGATGAATGTATTAGGTTACGACCAGACTCTGCTCTCGCTCAAGCACAGAAATGCTTTGCATTAGTAAGTATTGGCATGTACCCCATGGGAGGGACTGGAACCATACATGAGGCAGTGTCAAGTAATGTGCCGAAGGAAAAGTTTTCGATAAAACAGCTAAAGGTTTTTCTGTATGCAAAATCTCTTTGGTTAAAAATCTATGCATGTTCCAAATTCAAGAGACCGATATTGGACAAAAAAAATAACGATAGTATTCCTAATATTCCTTCTTTTATTTAGTATCGGAAAGCATATACAGGTAGCAATCCTCTACAGATCAAATCAGCCATGAAAGGGTTTGAAGATGTCATTAAGAAATTTCCGAAATGTGCAGAAGGCTACGCCCTTTACGCTCAGGTACAGCATCTAATTTATTACTCTATAAAGATTGGTCTGTTTGTTTTTGTGATCATTTGCCAGTCATCTTGACCCTTTGCCCGTGGAGAATTTCCTGCTATGAATAGCTTTTTGCAGTCTAAAGCGGATATTTAAGGTTTACCTGTCTATCACAGTGGGGACAGCCGCAAAAATGCTGCCTATCCGTTCCCTGGCAACTGGTGACCTCTCTTGAGGCATGAGATTTTTTTACACCTCCTTCCTTTATAACGTCACTAAATCCCAATGAGTTCATCAACTGAATATTGGTTAGGCCATTAAATGGTGGTGTGTAACATGCACCTGTCACCTATGTGCCATAAGGTGGTGTTATGATTCTATAGAATATTGGTTAAAAAACAAAAACAAAACCCTGTAGAGTCTTGTGGGGAAAATGTGGTTGTCTGTGTACACAATAGGATTGTATTCTAGGTCAGGGAACATGGGTAAATTACCCCAAAAGGGGTAAAAATGAAATGAGTTCCGCAGGATCAGACAGTGGCCCACATCACAGTGGGAAATTCCCACTGACATTACTGTGGTGAGGATGTGACCATCTGTCTCCTAAAAGTCGTGTCCTGCCACCCCTTTCCCCCTCATCCATCTTTCTTACATTAATTCTGGTGTTTTGGGGGGAGAGTGTTAATTAACCCATTCATTGCCAAAAAATGGTGAAAATAATAGATGAATTAAAAATCATAAATCTTCTGCCCCTGTCTCCACTCGCCCCCAGAGAAGCATTTTTTTCTACAGATCCCACTGTTCTGTACTTCTGCTCAGCCATCTGTATGCAGATGTTAGAGTGACATTTGCTGAATGTCCCAACACTATCACAGCCTGAGATCGTAGGAGAGCCGCTGTTTCCTGGTTTGCTAACATTTTCTTTATTTGAGTTAAAGGTTTCTCCGCATTCTTTTATTCTGCTTACAACAAAAATGCAGATTGCAACGGTGTAATAATTATTAACTCGTACTCCGTATTTTTCTGTACGTTCTTAAATCCTCTATTTAGACTGTAGTGTCATGCGATGAAGGTGACCGTTGATTATGTAGCATACTGGTCATTCTAGCACCCTGCACCTTATCAAGTGAGGAGGGCATATTTTTAGACTGGATATATTCCTACAACTACTGTAGCGATAAATCACGTATAATATTTTGTCCTTAAAAATGTAAATCTGCCCTCCTCGCTGATAAGATGCTGGATGCTAGAATGAACACTAATGCAGCGCACAGATATGTAATTTCTTCTTCATCCACTAGGGGTCACTGGAGTACTCTTGGGATATGGACGCTGTTAGCAAGGACAGGCACTGAATATTTAAATTTAGTAACTCTCCTCCTCCATACTCCCATAATACCTCAGTGTTTTTTCGGTGCCTAACATGGATAGAAGCACAAAGCGTGGAGCTCCTCCACATATTTTACTTTTACTTTTAGATAACTTCAGCTGAGGCTGCAGAAAGGACTGGACGGAGCTTGCTGGAGAGCCCAAGAACACAGGTCACGGGGGGGAGGGAGGGAGTCTGTTTTCCTACCATCGCCTCCATCGGTGCCTAGACGGAAATACTCTGGACCAGCGTTCAAATCCTTTAGACCTCAGCCCTTTCGAGGCCGTGGTAGAGGTACAACTACACCTGGTAGACGAGGTAGAGGACGTGGTTTTCAACAAACCACCAGTCGTCAGAACGCTTAGGTCACCGATAAGCCAGTGGCATGACGGGCTCCCAGCCCATCTCGGATCTCCAGTTGTGGGAGCACGCCTTCAGACGTTCCATTTGGCGTGGTTCCAGACATCCACAGATGGGTGGATCCGCAATTTAGTGTTAAAAGGTTACAAAATAGGGACTTCCGGTGGGCGGACCTCCAGCTGGCCGCTTTTTAGAAGAGCTCTCCGTTCCCTGACACCCTGCAGCCGACTTGAGAGCTATATATCGGGACCTGTGCCCCGAAAATACATCAGGGGCCAGCGGAGATATTGGTGGGTAAGAGGAGGCCATCTCCCCGGCTCCCCACCGCCCCCTTCACCGGAGTCTGAGCGCCAGCTGTGGCGCATGCTGTCTGCGGCCGCCATCTTGGCTGTGGCCGGACACCCCTGACGTCCCCCTCCTCGCCCGACTCGCCGACAGAGGCGGCTGCGGCTGGAAGCCCTGCTCGGCCAGCACTACACCGAGCCCTAGCAATACACGCTGCTGCTGGCGGTGAGGAGTGCGGCTGGGACGGAGACACAGCCTGGAGGAATCTGCACAGGGGTAGAGGCACAACGCTGGGCTTCCCCCCCCCCCCCCCCCCTGTTACCAGTACAAACAGAACGGCGCCCTGATCCTTTCCCCACAAGATCCGCTGAGCCCTGCACGGCTGCTGTTGGTGGAGGGGGGCGCGGACGGAGGAGAGAGTGCAGATAAGCACATAAGGAAGAAAGGTGACTGGAGGAGACCTGTAAAGGGGTGAGTGCACCATGCTGAGCCCCACACATACTTCACACTCACTCCACTGCCACCAATGACAGGAAGACAGGCTTGCACATACTATACTGCATTCCTCAGACCAACAGACACTTGGACCCATCCTAAACTTATTAACAGGAGCTGGTCAGTGTCATCTCAGATCCTGCAAAAGACGGCCTCTGACTCACAAACTAGCGGGCGTTGCACACAGGCATCACTATCTCCCATTCAGTGACTGCACATCAGCCTATACTCCCTGCAGGGCAGGACACCGTACTATATCCAGTTTCTCGCTGAAACTCTCTACCATTGCGCAGATATGGATAAATTTGTGGCCAAACCTCAGAGAGGAGGACGAGGCTCCGCACCAGCAAAAACTAAAGACACCAGAGCATCTGCTTCCGCCTCTGCTAATTCACCGCCACCATCACCTAATGCTAGTGTCCTAGATGGCGTAACAGACCCTGCGAGATACACCATGGACGCCGTGGCCAGGGCACAGGAAATCTGAGATATTGTCACCACTATTAGACAAGAAACTCGCAGGGTTGAAGGAAGCTATCGATTCCACCATGACACAGCTAAAGGAACATAGCACACGAATAGATGAAGTGGAACAACGGGTCTCGAATCTAGAAGATGACTTAACCACTGCCCTCTCTGTAATTGAATCACAAGCGTCTTCCATCACCGTGATACAGGAGAAGTTAGAAGATTTAAAAAATCGCAATCGTCGAAATAATCTCCGCATGATTGGCTTGCCGGAATCCGTAAAACCTAGAGAATTGATGGCGCTGGTCTCCTCCTGGCTGCCGCACGAGTTGGGCTGCTTGAAAAATGGTGAAAATTTGGCAATAGAACGGGCGCACAGAATTGGTCCTGATTTTCAGACAGACCGCCGCAGACCTAGACCGGTTATATTCAAATTTCTCAATTACACAGACAAAGTCAAAGTGATGGATGCGTATCGCAAAGCTCAGGAACTTCTATATCATGGAGACAAATTACTCCTGTTCCAGGACTTCTCATACGGCGTGGCCATGAAAAGGAGAGAATTCTCCCCCACTTGTAAGATCCTGTTTGATGAGGGCATACGGTTTGCTCTACTCTACCCCGCGAAACTACGGGCTCAACATAATGGCAAAACGTACCTGTTCGACTCACCCGCGGAAGCAAAGACATTTGCAGAATCAGTACGAAGCCACCCTTCATCTGCCTCTAATGACAGAGACTAACCACAAACGTCCTTATAAGCTCAACATCTGTATCACCTCCCTTATGGAGGCCGTGATTGGTAATGTATGGCTGATCATTATTGCTTATTATATGCTGTTCCGAACAATTTCACCTGTTTCAGAATTTGGAAATCACAGGGCTTGTCTGCCTTTTCCTCTCTCCCCCGCCTCTGTGTTCCTCTCTTCCTTGCCTCCCCCCCCCCCTTCTTTCACCCCCCCCCCCCTCTCATTACTCTGACCAGAGATATACTAATGGTTTATAGTGAGTCCCCAGGACCACTGTTATGGGTTCATAAAAATATGAAAAATGGACATGCTGTAACACAAAGTTCACAAACACTATTGTTATTATTGTTAAAACACAGGTTAATTACCACTGCATTGGCCTTGGTTTCCCTACTCGCTGGGATATGGGGAACCCCGCGATCTAAGATGTCACTGTTTTATGTGTCCGAAAGGACGGGTATAGGCTAGGTCAGACACTGAAATGGCGGCCTCTACAGAGATTAAGACGAGTTTAAAATTCCTTACATGGAACGTGGAGGGACTTAATACCCCGATTAAAAGAAGAAAGATATTGCAGCACCTTAAACGCCTGCGACCGGATGTGGCGATGTTGCAAGAAACCCACTGGAAGCTGGGCGATCCCAATGTACTTAGAGATACCTGGATTCAGGGCTTTAACACTGCATCATACACCTCCAAGAAGCGAGGGGTAATGATTATATTCCGTAAATCTCTTAGATACAACATAGTAGACACACTGGAGGATGAGGACGGCCGATTCCTATTTCTGAAAGTACAATTAGAAGGGGAGCTATACACTCTAGTGACAATATATGCACCGAACTCGGACCATAATGCCTTCTTTACAGACATTTATGTTCGACTTCAGGAATGGGCCGAGGGTCATCTAATCATCGGAGGCGATTTTAACTCAACCTTACAGCCAGCCCTGGACAGGTCAGGCACATCTAGTGGGTATAATTACTCCATCCCAGCATCACTGCAATTTTTATTGTCCTCATTCCACCTAATAGACCCATGGCGACACCAGCACCCTATTAGTCGAGAATACACGTTTTATTCGCACCCACATGCCACGTCAACTAGAATAGATTACTGGCTGTGCCCAGCAAAACTGCTTTCCAGGCTGGATGACTCCAGAGTGGAAAACATAGCCATTTCTGATCATGCACCTACATGGTTTACACTTGAGCTGAAGTCTCCTAAGCAGACATCATATAATTGGCGGTTTCCCTCTCACTTATACAACTCACCCGAATTTAAGTCATATTTAGAGACTAACTTCCTTAACTATACTAGAGACAACGCACAACACACAGAGGACATTGGCCTCTTTTGGTCTGCCTCCAAGCCAGTAGTACGGGGATATATCATAGCATATGTAGCCGCCAAGCGTAAGCGCCTCAACCAAAGGTTTTGTGACCTCGGCTTGACACTAACAAACTCTTATGCTGCGTTGTTAGCCTCCCCTACAGAAGATACTCGCAGGATCTATATAGAGACTAAACACCTGTACGATACCCTCTGCACAGAGAGAGCCCAATATGCTTTAGACTTTCAAAAGCATAAATACTTTAGGTGGGGAAATAAAGCTGGCAAACTTCTGGCGAATGTAGTTCGTAGTCAACGTCCCACCTCGCACATTCTCACTCTCCAAGCACACACACAAATATCTTCTGACCCAGCAGTAATAGCTGACTCCTTCTTATCTTACTATAAAGAACTATACACAGCTCCGCCAGATGACGCTATTAGCGGCATGAACTTCCTAAGATCAGCAGGATCCCCCACATTGACAACAGAGGACCAAAATTCCCTTATGGCCCCCATCACTGAATTAGAACTAACGACAGCAATTAAACAATTGGCTAATGGAAAATCTCCAGGCCCTGATGGTCTGAACGCAGAGTATTATAAATTACTGCAACCCCACATTACACCTTATCTCCTGACCTTACTTAACTCCATTATGGCCGGTAATGCTGCCCCGCCCACCTTTAACCAAGCGCGTATGATAGTATTACCGAAACCAGGGAAAGACCCTACCTTGGTTCAATCATACCGTCCCATCTCACTTTTAAACCAAGATTTTAAATTATTGACAACAATAGTGGCACTTAGGCTGCAAACGGTGTTACCCACATTACTACACCCATCACAGACCGGCTTTGTAAAAGGGAGAACATCAGTACACAATATTAGACAATTAGTTGCCGCATTGACCATATCGGCCCTGACGCCGGGTGGGTCTTCCTTGATAGTGAGTTGTGACGCTGATAAAGCGTTTGACCGCGTGTCATGGTCTCACTTGCTAAGGGTGCTTCACTGGCAGAGATTTGGAGCCGATTTCGTCAAACTATTTCGCACTATCTATGACACACCTTCCGCGTTCATCACAGTGAACGGTTTAAACACAGACTCGTTTACACTTCATAGAGGCACGAGACAGGGGTGCCCCCTGTCCCCACTCCTTTTTGACCTAGCACTAGACCCACTCATCAGACACTGCTATCTGAACTCTGACTGGCAGGGGATCGAAATTGAAAATCATAAACTTAAGGTCACAGCTTATGCAGACGACTTGTTATTATATTTTTCGAATCCGCAGTATGCATTCCCTAGTCTAATATCATTGTTGGCGACATTTGAGTCGATCTCAGGGTTTAAAATTAATAAATCTAAGACGGAAGCCCTGGCCTTGCACTTAAAAGCCACACAAGGTTGGAGCTCTCAGTTCCCTTTTCGATGGGCGAGCCGATCAATTATATATCTTGGTCTCCAGATACCCATAAATCCGACTGATTTATACAGATTCAATTTCCCACGAATTATAACACGTATGTTGACGGACTTTCAGGCATGGAAACACCTGCCCCTGTCCTATTTGGGACGTTGCCAACTAATCAAAATGATTTCCTTCCCAAGACTGCTGTACCCTATCCAGATGCTGCCCCTACTAATAACTGAAGCAGACATAAAAACCATAAACAAAGCCTTTAGTGAGTTTATTTGGGCGCAAAAAAAGCCCAGAATTTCCCTATTTAAATTGAGTCAATCACAAAAACTGGGAGGGGTTAACTTACCTTGTATTAGAAGTTATATGCTAGCAGCGAACTGTAGATATGCCATCGATTGGATACATAAAACTGAGTCCTTTGCCAACACAGGCCTAGAACAAGCTTTTTGCCCTGAACTCCCGCTTGTCAGCTTGTTACACTTGCGCCCATCGGCCCTTCCACCCTCGACCAAAAATAATATATTACTGACCTCGACTTGCGCGGCTTGGAGACAGACACGCTCAAGGATGGGTATATCCAGTTATAACACGATGTTTCTCCCTATAGATCATAACCCAGACCTTAGAGGGACCGCGGCACGTACCACATTAATTTCCCTGTCAGATGGAGGAATTAGGTTGTTATACCAACTGATTGACCAAAACACCCGCCAGGTTTACACATACTCACATCTCTGCGATAGCTTCCCACAATTTAAAATCCCACTATTCATATACTTTCAGATACGTAGCTACATCAAAAAGTCCATGGCCCTGATGTCTGCAGAAGATAGGACTAACGCATTTGACATTGCCTTACAATTGACACCGACCATGCACACCTCTACCGCATTGCTATATACATACATAAAAAATCTATTGACTGGGAGTCCACCCAGACGGGACTAGTAAAGTGGCTACCAGACTTCCCATCCATTGATGTTCCCACCATGCTTACGGCTTTTAATAAGATCAATAAAACCCTTATATCAGCATCTTACGCAGAAATGAATTATCAAATCCTACACAGATCATACATTACACCAAAACTACGGCTCCAGATGGGAGCAGCTTCTGACTCCAAGTGTTTTAAATGTGACATGACAGATGCTGATATTTATCACTGTTTATGGAATTGCCCTGAAGTACGAAAATTCTGGAACCTAATTCAAACATATGTTAGAGATAAACTACACCTCCACTTAGATGTTTCCCCGGAATGGGTTATATGGGATTTACACTCATACCACCCTACCTTTAAGCTACCGACAGGAAAACGTCAATTACTAACCAAAATAGCAGCAGCGGGGAAAAAAGCAATACTGTCCCAATGGATAGTCACAGACTCCCTATCCATAGCTATATTTTTGCCAAGAATATCATACCTCTTCCACATGGAATGGCTGGAAATGCTACTAGATAAAGAGAACAAAATAACAAAATTCTTTGACATATGGCTACCTTACGTGCAAACACTAGATAACCCTGTCAAAATCTCCCTACGCCAAGCCATACAGTACACCACATGGTATAACCTAGAAATCCTAGACCTAGGACACCCGCCCTTCTGAAAAGGCCTTCTACAGTGGTGCTTTTCGATAGAACTGAACTGATGTATGTTGATTGTTTTATCTCAAACTAATTGTACCAAATGTATAGATATGTTACTGTATCATTTTGCCCTGTTTTGAGATAACGTATGCAAATGTTGTACAGCTGTCCAATAAAATACTTTAAAAAAAAAAAAAAAAGGTTACAAAATAGAGTTCGACTGTGTCCCACCTGTGCGGTTTTTCAAGACAGGACTGCCTCTGTCGGAAGACAAGAAGGCGGTTCTGTAAATTGCCATTCAGTCTCTGCTGGATTCAGCAGTTTTGATTCCGGTCCCTGTTCACCAACAGGGTCAGGGTTATTATTCCAGTCTTTTTGTAGTACCAAAGCCGGATGGCTCGGTCAGACCAATATTGAACTTAAAGGGTCTCAATCAGTATGTCACTTACTACAGATTCAAGATGGAATCCCTGCGGTCAGTAATTGCAGGTTTAGAGCCACAGGAATTCATGATTGCGCTAGATCTCAAGGATGCGTACTTACACATTCCAATTTGGCCACCACATCAGAGGTTCTTACAGTTTGCGGTACGGCAAAACCATTTCAGGCTCTACCGTTTGGCCTCTCGTCAGCGCCTCGGGTATTCACCAAGGTGATGTCTGTGATGATAGCTCATCTCAGATCCCTGTGAGTGATAATAGTTCCGTACTTGGACGATCTACTCATCAAAGCTCCGTCTCAACAGGTGCTCCTCCAACATGCGATGTTAACGTACAATGTGCTAGTTCAGCACGGTTGGATTGTCAACTTGAAGAAATCGAATCTGATTCCGTCTCAACGACTTCAATTCCTAGGAATGATTCTCGATACGGTGAATCAAAGAATTTACCTACCGGAACAGAAAGTACAGAGTATTCGTCATCTGGTACAGTTAGTGCTCAAGCCACGCACAGTCTCGGTACATTTGTGCATTCGACTGTTAGGAAAAATGGTGGCAAATTTCGAAGCGCTTCAGTTCTGAAGATTTCACTCACGTCCTTTTCAACTGGATGTGCTCGCACAGTGGTCGGGCTCGCATCTGCAGATTCACCAGATGGTGCTGTTGTCTCCACGGGCCAGAGTATCTCTACTCTGGTGAATCAAAGTACACAATCTCACTGCAGGGAAAAGGTTCGGCATCTGGAATTGGATAATTCTAACGACGGACGCGAGTCTCAGAGGTTGGGGAGCTGTGGTTCAAAATTGTCAGCTCCAGGGTCTCTGGGCGGATCACAAAATATTACTGTCTATAAATATCCTGGAACTCCGGGCAATTTACATTGCGCTACGACAAGCAGTACACATGCTCCGGTCTCAGCCTGTCCAGGTGCAGTCAGACAACGCGACGGCAGTTGCGTACATCAACAAACAAGGAGGAACAAGAAGCCGCATGGCCATGCGGGAAGTAGCTCGAATCCTCAATGGGGTCGAGCATCACCAAGTGATATTGTCGGCAGTGTTCATTCCGGGAGTGGACAACTGGGAGGCGGATTATCTCAGCCGTCAGGATTTTCATCCAGGAGAATGGGCATTAAATCCAGAAGTGTTTCACATGTTGGCCCAGAGGTGGGGTTATCCACAAGTGGACATGATGGCATCTCGCCACTATCACCAAACGCCCCAGTATGTGTCCAGAACGCGAGATCAGAGAGCAGTGGCAGTGGATGCTCTCACAATCACGTGGCCGCACAGCCTTGTGTATCTGTTTCCACCGTTTCCGCTGCTCCCTCTGTTGCTAAAACAGATCGAACGAGAGTCCGCCACAGTCCTACTAGTGGCGCCTCATTGGCCTCGGAGAGCATGGTTCTTGGATCTTCGTGGACTACTCGCAGACTATCCTTGGCCGCTCCCGCTACGTCCGGACCTGTTACAACAGGGTCCGTTCCTTTACCCCGATTTAGCGCGGCTGCGTTTGACGGGGTGGCTGTTGAGATCGCCCTCTTATGAAGAGAGGGCATTCCGGAATCGGTTATACCAACCATGGTATGTGCTCGGAAGCCAGTTACGGCAGCTCATTATCACAGAATTTGGCGTGCCTATATAGGTTGGTGTGCAATTCCGAAGTTTCCGACATCTTTCAAGTTGTCCCGTCCTTTATTTCTACAGATGGGGTTGGATGGAGGACTACGTTTGTCTACACTACACTAAAGGTGCAGGTTTCTGCCTTGTCAATTTACTTTCAAAGGCGTATGGCTCTTTTGCCGTCTATACACACCTTCCTGCAAGGTGTCCTCAGAGTACAGCCTCCATTTATACCACCTACAGTGCCATGGGACTTGAATCTGGTTTTAGATTTTTTACAGTCTTCATATTTTGAACCCTTACAACAAGTGGATGTTAAGTTTCTCACTTGTAAAAAATGTTTCTCCTAGCCTTCGCTTCGGCAAGGCGTGTTTCAGATTTGGGTGCCTTGTCACGCAAGCCACCGTATTTGGTGTTTCATGATGACAGAGCAGGACTTCGGAAGAATCCCCCTTTCTTGCCAAAGGTAGTGTCATCTTTTCACATCAATTAACCAATAGGAGTTCCTGTGTTAACAGAAGATTCTGGAACTTTGGATGTGGTACGCGCACTACGCATTTATGTAGCCCGAACGTCTACAGTTCATAAGACAGATACGTTGTTTGTTCTCTGTGATGCTGCCAAGATGGGTTGGCCAGCGTCCAAGCAGACCTAATCCAGATGGATTAAACTGACCATACGTCAGGCTTACCTTCATGCTAGGCTACAGCTGCCTACATCAGTTACAGCTCATTCCACACGTTCTTTGGGAACTTCATGGGCAGCAGGTCGTGGGGCTTCTACAACGCAGCTTTGCCGGGCGGCTATATGGTCATCAATGCACACGTTTGTGCGCTTTTACAAGTTTGATACGTTTGCGGCATCAGCATCTAGCTTTGGCCGCCTAGTGTTACAGGTGCCAAACAGCTCTCCCGCCCAAGGGGGAAACTTTGGTATGTCCCAAGAGTACTCCAGTGACCCCTAGTGGATGAAGAAGAAAATAGGATTTTGGTACTTACCAGATAAATCCTTTTCTTTGAATCCACAGGGGGCACTGGACGCCCACCCAGAGCAGTTTTACCTGTCTTGTGGTAAGTTCAGTGGATCTTATGGTAACACATTCTCATCGACTTGTTCAAAGGTTCAAGTTAGATCTGTTATGGTGTCAACTGTTTAGTTGTCAGTTACATTATGTGTCAACTTTATTATTGTCCGTTATGTTATAATGTTATATGTAATTCTCCATTGTCATCCTCTCTATCGCTCCTGTTCGGCTCAGGAAAAAACACAGGTATTATGGGAGTATGGAGGGGAGTTACTAAATTTAAATATTCAGTGCCTGTCCTTGCTAACACCGTCCACATCCCAAGAGTACTCCAGTGCCCCCTGTGGATTCAAAGAAAAGGATTTATCTGGTAAGTACCAAAATCCTATTTTTGGCTCTCCACACTTTGTTGGAGTCCAGTAGTGAGCCTCCTCCACAGCTAATCATCTGGAATTCAAACCCAGGAAACCGGATCGTTATGGGTTTTGGGGGGCTATTTAGGGGTTTTATATGTGAAGCAAGAGCTAAATAATGCCCATAAAGTAACCTTTGCTAATGTGATCCGTACAGGCTTTAACAGATCAACAGCAGTTTGGAAAAGCAGATGAGATGTACGATCAGTGCATAGATCTAGAACCAGATAATGCTACAACATACGTTCATAAAGGGTAAGTGCAGCCTGATGACTGACTGCTATATTTCCTAATCCCAAAACACATCCTTTCATAATTTGCAGTGGGTATATGTTCCAAGTCCAGCTGGGTCCTACGTTTGACCGGCACAGGTAATCTGCATTATTTTCCCCCCTTCTCCCCCCTTTTCCCTGCCTCCCCCTTTTCCCTGCCTCCCTTTTCCCTGCCTCCCCCTTCCCCCTCATTTCCTCATTTCCTCCCCCTCATTTCCTCATTTCCTCCCCCCATTCCCCCCGATGCTGGTTGCAGTTGAAAGGAAAATACAAAGCATAAATGAAGGTGCTTGACTAAATATTCCTCTCTGTAAACCTTTCATCTTTTAGCCATTAAACCATACCATAAAATATAAAAACATTTCCCTGGTGCCGCTGTCTTGTTTTCTGCTGTGTCTGAAGATAGTGTTCACACATTTCCCTAAAACCATTTTCTCTTGCGTCCTAGAGGATGCTGGGATCCACATTAGTACCATGGGGTATAGACGGGTCCGCCAGGAGCCATTGACACTTTAAGAGTTTGAGAGTGTGGGCTGGCTCCTCCCTCTATGCCCCTCCTAACAGACTCCGTTTAGAAAATGTGCATGGGTCACAGCTAGGGGAGCTCTCCAGAGCTTTTCTAGTAAAAAGTTATTTTAGAGTTTTAGATTTTACAGGGAGGCTGCTGGTAGTGTCCGCCCTGTGGGGTCTGAGCCACTTACAGGACACTGAGCTCCTGAGGGGATATATTGTTCCCTGCCACAGGGGATTGCTCACCCCAGCAGCATGCCACCGCCTCCTTTACAGAGCTGAAGATTGTGGCGAGTAAGACACCGACCCCCCCCTAGCAAGCGAGGGCCGGTGTGAAGATGGCGGCAGCAGCGCAGTATTAACTGCGCTCCAGGATGGTTCAGTGGTACATAGTGTGGCGCGGTGAGAGCCGCCCTGGGCCAGCGCTTACACCCTACACTGGTCACAAAGCTTGTCGGGGTCCCAGGATCTCAGCCAGCATCAATCCTTCGGCCAGTATAATCAGATGAAGAGCGGGAACACAGCGCCATTTTGGATGCGGAGCTTCTCAGATCGGACCTAGCAGCGTTCATCACCATTTTCCTGCCTGCACAACGCTGATCAGGAGAAAGAAGGTCCCTCCACAGCAACTCCAGCTATCTCTCACGGTACCAGGGGGTTGTAGAAGGGAGGGAGGCTGCAATACGGCTGTGTGTCCTATTAAGGTGCACAGTCAGCGCTGACAAGGGGTCTCCCTTTGGTTAAAAGCGCTGTGTGTGGGTTGGCTCCAATCTGTGTCTCTCTTGCCATTCTTGAGGTGAAACTCTGTCTGCCCTCCCCTGTGTGTGTGTAGTGTTTTGTTGTCTCCTTTAGCTATGTCCAGGGACACTGTGTCATATGCTGCGAAGGATATGTCCTCCCAGGATGATCCCATGGTTTAGCACAGATTCCAGCAAGGAAACCTGAGTGGTTTTCCTCTATCAAGTCTTGGATTTCTCAGATTTCAGATAGGGTTGCCATTAATGAATCCGCAACCCAGGTATTACAGAACTCTATGGCAGTATGGCCCGATTCTGGTACCTCAGGGCGCTCCGCTATATACCCCCACAAACATGCGCTTGTTCATGTCATGCAAGATGACACGGATACCGATTCTGATACCACAGACTGTACTGGGGATGTGTTGCGGTGGTCTGCCTCTCTTGCATAGGGGGTGCAATTGATGATAGAGGCTGTCAGGGATGTGTTGAATATTACTGATACCACACCTGAGCAGGTTGAGGAGGCTTTTTTCACTGAAAATAAGAAAGCCTTGCTAACCTTTCCTGCGTCAAAGGAATTAAATGCTATATTTGAGAAAGCATGGGAAAACCCTGAGAGAAAATGCCAGATCCCTAAAAGGGTCCAGGTGGCGTTTCCTTTCCCTGAGGAGGATAGGAAAAAATGGGAAAGCCCGCTAATTGTTGACGCATCTGTGTCCAAAAAGGTGGTTTTACCTGTTCCGGGATCTACCGCCTTAAATGAGCCAGCTGATGGAAAAATTGATAATACACTTAAATCAATGTACACTGCTTCGGGGGCCATATTACGTCCCACTATTGCTATTGCATGGATTGCAAAAGCTATAGTAAAATGGTCAGGCACCTTACTTGAGGATTTGGATACAATGGATAAGGTTTATGTTGAATTGTTTTTGCGTAACATTCACGATTCAGTAGGTTTTATGGTAGAATCCATGAAAGACCTGGGTTCCATGGCCGCAGGGATCTCTTCCATGTCTGTTTCAGCTCGTCGGGGACTGTGGCGTCGGCCAACGCGGAATCCAGGAAAAGTGTGGAGTCCCTACCCTACACAGGTCAGGTTCTCTTTGGGGAAGCTTTGAATGCGTGGATAGCCACGGCTACAGCGGGTAAGTCTCCGTTCCCTCAGCTACACCTGCTCCGAAGAAATCCTTCTCTTCATCAGCATCACAGTCCTTTCGGTCTAACAAGCCAAGAAAGGCCAAGCCGTCCATTACCTTCTTTAGGGGAGGTCGAGCTAAATCCAAGAAACCTGCTGCGGCAGGTTCCCAGGAAACTAAGCCTGCTTCCAGTACGCCGAAGTCCTCCGCATGACAGGTGGGGCCAATGGGAGCGAGGCTCAGACAGTTCAGTCACGTCTGGGTATCGTCCGTACTGGTTTCCTGGGTGATAGATATTGTCTCCCAGGGATACAGGTTGGAATTTCAAAATCTCCCTCCTCACTGATTTTTCAAATCAGGCTTGCCAGTTCTGCTGGCGGATAGGACTGTCCTACAAGCAGCGGTCCAGAAGTTGGTGGAGGCACAGGTCATTGTGCCAGTACCTCCTCATTTGCAAGCTACGGGTTACTATTCGAACCTTTTTGTGGTACTGAAACCGGATGGTTCGGTCAGGCCCATTCTGAACCTAAAGTCACTGAACCCTTTTCTGAAGGAGTTCAAGTTCAAAATGGAGTCTCTCAGGGCGGCGATATCAGGTCTGGAAGAGGGGGGAATTCCTAGTATCCCTGGATATCAAGGATGCGTACGTCCACATTCCGATTTGGCTACCGCATCAGGCTTATCTCCGTTTTGCATTACTGTACTGTCATTTCCAATTCCAGGCCCTGCCATTCGGCCTCTCTACAGCACCAAGGGTGTTCACCAAGGTGATGGCGGAGATGATGGTTCTACTCCGAAAACAGGGGGTAAACATCATTCCGTATCTGGACGATCTACTGATTAAAGGCATCGTCCAAGGAGGAGCTGTTGCAGTCCATTGTACTCACAACTCACTTACTCAGAGTCCACGGTTGGATTCTGAACCTTCCAAAATCTCATTTGGAACTAACCCGGAGATTGCCTTTTCTGGGGATGATCCTCGACACGGAAGTGCAGAGGGTGTTTCTTCCACAGGAAAAGGCATTGGTGATACAAACCATGGTCCGGGATGTCCTGAAGCCAGCCTGCATGTCGGTTCATCAATGCATTCGCCTTTTGGGAAGGATGGTGGCCTCTTACGAGGCTCTCGAGTTGGGGAGGTTCCATGCTCGGGCCTTCCAACTGGATCTCCTGGACAAGTGGTCAGGATCTCATCTACAAATGCACCAGAGAATTCATCTGTCGCCAAGGGCCAGGATTTCACTCCTCTGGTGGCTCTAATTGCCTCACCTTCTGGAGGGATGCAGGTTCGGGATTCAGGACTGGGTCCTTCTAACCACAGATGCGAGCCTCCGGGGCTGGGGCGCAGTCACTCAAGGGGAAACCTTCCGAGGAATGTGGTCAAGTCTGGAAGCCGGCCTGCCGATCAACATCCTGGAACTAAGAGCTGTCTACAGTCGGACAATGTAACGATGGGGGCTTACATAGACCGACATGGCGTAACGAAGAGCAGAGCTGCGATGTCAGAGTTGACAAGAATCATCCTATGGGCAGAAAAACACGCGTTGGCACTCTCTGCAATCTTCATTCCGGGAGTAGACAACTGGGAAGCAGACTGCCTCAGCAGACACGATCTCCATCCGGGGGAGAGGGGTCTCCATCCGGAGGTGTTCAAGGAAATAACAGACCTTTGGGGGTTACCCCAAATAGACATCATGGCCTCTCGTCTCAACAAGAAGCTTTGCCGCTTTTGTTCCAGGTCGAGGGACCCACAAGCAGTGGCAATTACGCCCTGGTGTCTCCGTGGGTGTTCCAGTCGGTGTACGTGTTTCCACCACTCCCACTCATTCCAAGAGTTCAAGCGATCCTCATTGCTCCAGACTGGCCAAGGCGGGCTTGATACGCGGACCTTCTGAATCTCTTGCAGGAAGAGCCGAGGCCTCTTCCTCTTCGGGAGGACCGACTGCAGCAGGGGCCGTTTGCCTATCAAGACTTACCGCGGCTATGTTTGACGGCATGGAGGTTGAACGCCTGATACTAGCTCGGAAGGGCATTCCGAAGAAGGTCATTCCTACCCTGATACAGGCTAGGAAAGGGTTAACGTCTAAACATTACCATCGTATTTGGAAGAAATATGTCTCTTGGTGTGAGTTCAAGAAGTTTCCTGCGGTGGAGTTTCAACTGGGACGTTATCTCCTCTTCCTGCAAGCAGGTGTGGACATGGGCCTGAGGTTGGGATCTGTGAAGGTCCAGATTTCGGCCCGGTCTATTTTTTTCCAGAAACAATTGGCTGCCCTCCCTGAGGTACATACCTTTTTGTAGGGAGTTCTGCACATTCAACCTCCCTTTGTTCCGCCTACGGCACCTTGGGACCTTAACGTGATGTTGCAGTTACTCCAGTCGGACTGGTTTGAGCCTCTACAGGAGGTTGAGGTCAAATTTCTTACATGGACGGCTGTCACGTTGTTGGCCTTAGCGTCTGTGGACTGCTCGTCACAGGAAATCGGACTCTGTTCTGTATGATCCCAGGAAAATTGGGTGTCCTGCTTCAAAGCAGACTATATCTCGCTGGATTAGGTTCACTATCCAGCATGCTTATTCTACGGCAGGATTGCCGTGTCCAAAATCTGTTAAGGCCCACTCTACTCGTAAGGTGGGGTCTTCTTGGGCGGCTGCCCGGGGTGTCTCGGCGTTACAACTTTGCCGAGCGGCAACTTGGTCTGGGTCGAACACGTTTGCTAAGTTCTACAAGTTCGATACTTTGGCCTCTGATGATCTGAAGTTCAGTCAATTAGTTCTGCAGGAGCCTCTGCGCTCTCCCTCCCGTTCTGGGAGCTCTGGTAAATCCCCATGTTGTTAATGTGGACCCCAGCATCCTCTAGGACGTAAGAGAAAACAGGATTTTGATTACCTACCGGTAAATACTTTTCTCGTAGTCCGTAGAGGATGCTGGGCGTTTGGCCAGCGCTTCGTTTTCCTGAAACCGTTATCTGGTTCAGTACAACATTGTTTAGTTATGTACTGCATTGTTACTTGGTAAGTAATGTTTCAGCAGTTGCTGAGTTTTTCAAGCTACTGTAGTTAGCTTGATGTGCCTTTTATGTGTGAGCTAGTATGAATCTCGCCACTATCTGTGTTAAATCCTTCTCTCTAAGATGTCCGTCTCCTAGGGCACAGTTTCTAGACTGAGTCTGGTAGGAGGGGCATAGAGGGAGGAGCCAGCCCACACTATCAAACTCTTAAAGTGTCAATGGCTCCTGGTGGACCCGTCTATACCCCATGGTACTAATGTGGACCCCAGCATCCTCTACGGACTACGAGAAAAGGATTTTGGTTACCTGCCGGTAAATCCTATTTCTTTTTCATCCACTAGGGGTCACTGGAGTACTCTTGGGATATGGACGGCTTTAGCAGAACCAGGGCACTGAATATTTAAATTTAGTAACTCTCCTCCCCTCCATATTCCCAGAGTACCTCAGTTTTTTTTCTGTGCTCACAGCACTAACAAGGTTTGTGTGGGGCTCTCACACTTTCTTTGAATATTTTTTGATTTTTTATTTTTATTACTTAAGCACATCCCTTCCCAGTTTCTGCTAAAAACGTGGGTCCGGGATAGTGCCGCTGCACGGAGGCAGCGCATGGCGTGTCGGTCCTCACAAAGAGCACCCTCACAGCCACACGCAGCCCACTGACTGCTGCAAGAGCTGGACGGAGCTTACAGAAAGAAGCCCCGTCGCAGCCCTCCCTACAGGACACAAGGTATGCTGGGGGGGACGGGGCGGTCAGCACACGCTGCCGCCCCGCTGTGTTGGATCCGTGTTATCACCGCCGCCCGCACCCGCCGCTAATGCAGGCCGCCCGCTCCGTCCGCGCTGTACGGATCTCAAAGTTTGCTCCAGCGATACGAGGGGGAGAACCGCCGCACCACAGCGCTCACACTAGCGCCGCCTAAAGCCGCTACACGCCGCTCCGGCCCGCCAACCCCGTTCACACGGCCACTCTCCTTATAAGCGTCCCCCGCCTCCCTGCAATTAATTAAGCCACGCTTCCCGGCAATCGCTCCCCGCTGAGACACAGCGCTACACGGAGCACAGGGGAAGGGGGGAGAAGCTGGTCACAGGCAGCGCTGCTGCAAAGGAGATAAATAGGCTGCAGGACAGGCTGCCAGATTACTTATGCTGCATAGGTTATATTAATAGCCTATTAAGACTATATTAAACCAAAGTCAGGTACAGGTTGTAAAGTCATGTATTGTAACCTGCACTGTGATTATAACTGTAAGCATGGCTTGGGGGCCATTTTAACCATGCTTCCTGTTTCTTCCTGTTTGTGATTCCAGAACGTTCCTGTCCTACATCTCTACTCCACCGGAGGTGCAGGGGTGTTAGTGGGAATTTTGGTTCAGGTTTCATATAGGGCTGGCCACGTGAACTTCACTTCGGCCATATATATATATATATATATTACACACCTTAAGTAACACGTTTACTGAGTCGTGCAAGTGTCTGTCTTTGTATATTGTATTGTCTGTATGCATAATGAGTAAGGCACCAGCAAAGACTAAAAATAAGTTTCACTGCAATGTCTGTACATGGATCTACCACATGTACAGTATGTTTTGTAGGTTTCCACTCCGGAAGCAGGTTTCATTCCCGGATACTCCATGGTCTATGTTAAACAAAGTAATGGCTGGGTTGAAATCACAATTGGCCGCCGTTCGACACGAGCGGCAAGGTCTCAATCTCGGGTGAGACCGCCAGAACTATCGAAGGGCTCTCAGCCTTTGCAAAGGTCCAGATTCACTTTGGGTACACGGGATAAATTTAATTTGTCTTATAATTTACCAGTTTCTGCTATGTTGCAGTCTGAAGATTCTATGCCAGACCTCACTGCGCTAAAGAAGGGTGAGGAAGGCGAATTAGACCAGCAGTCAGATGGTGCAGAATTTGACAGCACAAGCATTGATAATCTCATCAGGCCAGTGCGTCGGTCTCTGAAGTTTACAGAGACTAAGAAGCCTCTGACATATAATAAAGTCGTATTTACTAAACGACAGAGATCTCCAATGGGTTTCTTGTTTCGGAATCTCTTAATAAGATGTTAGTAGAAACACGGAAGAATCCGAATAACCAGTTCTATACATCGCTGATTTAAGTCTAGTTACCCGTTTCCACAGTCAGTGACATCTACATGGGAGAATCCGCCATTGGTGGATTCATCTGTGTCAAAACTTAAAAGACCCTTCAGACGTAAGATAGAAGGGCATTTGGGTCACTAAGGCGCTAATTGTATGGATAACAGAACTCAAGTCTGCCCTACGTTGACGATCACGTTATACTTCTCGCTAATCAAGTCTGAGAAGCTGCTGAGTATATATGTACAGCTTCTACTGCCGGCTTTCAACTCGCTTCTCGCCTTTCATCGTCGCTAGTTACAGCACGACAAGCACTCTGGCTGCGTTCTTGGCAAGCGGAGTCAGAGGTCAAAAGAATACGGTGGCAAGAAGTTGTTAGGTCCTAAATTGGACAAATGAATTTCTAAGGCCACGGGGGGAAAGTCTGTTTTCCTAACATTGCCTCCAACAGTACACAGACGGAAATACTCTGGGCCGGCGTTCAAATCCTTTAGACCTCAGCCCTTTCAAGGCCGTGGTAGAAAACAGTCACGCCTGGTAGACTAGGTCGAGAAGGTGGTTTCCAACAAACCAACACCAGTCGTCAGGACGCTAAGGTCACCGACAAGCCAGTGGCATGACGGGCTCCCTGGCTATCTCGGATTTCCAATTATGGGAGCACGCCTTCAGACGTTCCATTTGGCGGGGTTCCAGATATCCACAGATGGGTGGATCCGCAATTCAGGGTTAAACAATTAGCTGTATCCCGCCACTGCGGTTTTACAAGACACGACTGCCTCTGTCGGACGACAAGAGGGCGGTTCGGCAAATTGCCACTCAGTCTCTGCTGGATTCAGCAGTTTGGATTCCAGTCCTGGTACACAAACAAGGTCAGGGTTATTATTCCAGTCTGTTTGTGGTACCGAAGCCGGATGGTTCCGTCAGGCCAATATTGAACTTAAAGGGTCTCAATCAGTACGTTACTTACTACAGATTAAAGATGGAATTTCTGCAGTCAGTAATTGCAGGTTTATAGCCACAGGAATTCATGATTGCACTAGATCTCAAGGATGCGTACTTACACTTTCCAATTTGACCACCTCATCAGAGGTTCTTGCGTTTTGCAATACGCCACAACCATTACCAGTTTCAGGATCTACCGTTTGGCCTCTCGCCAGCGCCTCGGGTATTCACCAAAGTGATGTCTGTGATGATAGCTCATCTCAGATCCCTGGGAGTGACAATAGTTCCGTACTTAGACGATCTGCTCATCAAAGTTCCGTCTCAACAGATGCTCCTCCAACATGCGTTGCTAACGTACAATGTACTGGTTCACCACGGTTGGATTGTCAACTTCAAGAAATCAGATCTAATTCCGTCTCAATGACTTCAATTCCTAGGTATGATTCTCCATACGGTAGATCAAAGAATTACCCTACCAGAACAGAAAGTACAGATTATTCGTCATCTGGTACAATTAGTGCTCAAGCCACGCAGTCACTACATTTGTGCATTCGCCTCTTAGGCACAATGGTGGCGGCTTTCGAAGCGCTTCAGTTCGGAAGATTTCACTCACGTCCATTTCAACTGGATGTGCTCGCACAGTGGCCGGGCTCGCATCTGCAGATTCACCACAGGGTGAGGTTGTCGTCACGGGCAAGGGTATCTCTACTCTGGTGGCTCAAAGTACACAATCTAACCGCAGGGAAACTGTTTGGCGCCTGGAATTGGATAATTCTAAAGACGGACACGAGTCTCAGAGGATGGGGAGCTGTAGTTCAAAATTGTCAGCTCCAGGGTCTCTGGGCGGATCACGAAAGGTTGCTGTCTATAAATGTCCTGGAACTCCGGGCAATTTACATTGCGCTACGACAAGCAGTACACATGCTTCGGTCTCTGACTGTCCAGGTGCAGTCAGACAACGTGACGGCAGTCGCGTACATCAACAAACACGGAGGAACGAGAAGCCGCATGGCAATGCGGGAAGTAGCTCGAATCCTCAATTGGGCCGAACATAACCAAGGGATATTGTCGGCAGTGTTCATTCCGGGAGTGGACACCTGGGAGGCGGATTATCTCAGCCGTCGGGATTTTCATACAGGAGAATGGCCATTAAATCCAGAAGTGTTTCACATGTTGGTCCAGAGGTGGGGTTACCCTCAAGTGGACCTGATGGCATCTCGCCACAATCGCCAAACGACCCAGTATGTGTCCACAACGACAGATCCAAAGGCAGTGGCAGTGGATGCTCTCACAATCGCGTGGCCGTACAGCTTCGTGTATCTGTTTCCACCGTTTCCGCTGCTCCCTCTATTGCTAAAACGGATCAAAATAGAGTCCATCACAGTCATACTAGTGGCGCCTCATTGGCCTCGGAGAGCTTGGTTCTCGGATCTCAGACGATCCTTGCCCTCTCCCACTACGTCCGGACCTGTTACAACAGGGTCCGTTCCTTTACCCCAATTTAGCAAGGTTGCGTTTGACGGGGTGGCTGTTGAGACTGCCCTCTTAAGAAGAGAGGGCATTCCAAAATTGGTTATACCAACCATGTTACGAGCTAGGAAGCCGGTTACGGCAGCTCATTATTACAGAATTTGGCGTGCCTATATAGGTTGGTGTGAAGCTCGGAAGTTTCCGACATCATCTTTCAAGTTATCCCGTCTTTTGTTATTTCTGCAGACGGGTTAGATGGAGGACTGCGTTTATCTACACTAAAGGTGCAGGTATCTGCATTGTCAATTTACTTTCAAAGACGATTGGCTCTATTGCCGTCGGTACACACTTTTCTGCAAGGTGTCTTCAGAGTACAGCCTCCATTCATTCCACCTATGGCGCCATGGGACTTGAATCTGGTTTTAGATTTCTTACAGTCTTCATATTTTGAACCCTTACAACAAGTGGATATTAAGTTTCTCACTTGGAAAACAATTTTTCTCCTAGCCTTAGCTTCGGCAAGGCGTGTTTCAGATTTGCGTGCCTTGTCATGCAAGCCACCGTATTTGGTGTTTCATGATCACAGAGCGGAACTTCGGACGAATCCCGCTTTCTTACCAAAGGTGTCATCTTTTGCCATCAATCAACCAATAGTAGTTCCTGTGTTAACAGGAGATCCTGGAACGTTAGATGTGGTACGCGCACTCCGCGTTTATGTATCCCGAACGTCTATAGTTCGTAAGACAGATACGTTGTTTGTTCTCTATGATGCTGCCAATATGGGTTGGCCAGCTTCTAAGCAGACCTTATCCACATGGATAAAACTGACCATACGTCAGGCTTACCTTCATGCTAGATTACAGCCGCCTACATCAGTAACAGCTCATTCCACACGTTCTGTGGGAACTTCATGGGCAGCTGGTCGTGGAGCTTCTACGACGCAGCTTTGTCGTGCGGCTACATGGTCATCAGTGCACACGTTTGTGCGCTTTTACAAGTTTGATACGTTTGCGGCATCAGCATCTAGCTTTGGCCGCCTAGTGTAACAGGTGCCAAACAGCTCTCCCGCCCAAGGGGGAAGCTTTGGTACGTCCCAAGAGTACTCCAGTGACCCCTAGTGGATGAAATAGAAAATAGGATTTTGGTACTTACCAGGTAAATCCTTTTCTTTGAATCCGTAGGGGGCACTGGACGCTCACCCAGAGCAGTTTTACCTGGTTTCTGGTAAGTTCAGGGGATCTTATGGTAACACACTCTCACCGACTGGTTCAAATTATCAAGTTCTGGTTATGGTGTCAACTGTTTAGTTGTCAGTAACGTTATGTGTCAACTTTATTGTTGTCCGTTATGTTATATGTAATTCTCCATTGTCAACCTCTCTATCGCTCCTGTTAGGCTCAGTAAAAAACACTGAGGTACTCTGGGAATATGGAGGGGAGGAGAGTTACTAAATTTAAATATTCAGTGCCCTGGTTCTGCTAAAGCCGTCCATATCCCAAGAGTACTCCAGTGCCCCCTATGGATTCAAAGAAAAGGATTTACCTGGTAAGTACCAAAATCCTATTTTTATACACACACAATCTACAGGAAATTAGGCCACAAGTAATCAAATTTAGCATTTTTATCTTTTATTGCATGTAATGTAATATTCTGTTGCCTTTCTTACAGTTTACTTCAACTGCAGTGGAAGCAAGATCTGGATAAAGGCTTAGATCTCATCAGCAAGGCCATTGAAATAGATAACAAATGTGACTTTGCCTACGAGACAATGGGGACAATAGAAGTTCAGAGGTTAGATACAGCGATTTGAATTTTGGTGTCCGTTTTATGTATAGCTTTGATTGTAACGTACGTTTGTTTTTCCAGGGGGAATTTGGACAAAGCCATTGATATGTTCAATAAAGCCATTAATCTGGCTAAATCTGAAATGGAAATGGCGCATCTCTACTCACTATGTGACGCCGCTTACGCTCAGACAGAAGTCGCCAGGAAGTATGGCTTGAAGCCACCAACACTGTAAACGGACTCCCAGCTGACGAGCAAATGTGATAACTGAGAAGTTTTGTCCTTATACGACAAGTTTATTTCTCAAGGAGAGTAGTGCATCCAAAAAAGGGGGAATGGCGGACCCTGTTTTTCTGCTTTTGGTGTTGTCAATCATCCCTTCTCTTAGATGTTTTTGGTATTGTGGGCGTGAGTGTCGGGGTTTATTTGCCACATTTCCCTTTGTGATGTCAAAGGGCAAATAGAGGCTCCGCTGCATGAGAACAGAAGGACATAGTTTGCCATGCAAATAAAACTGCTGATTTGTTTATTTCTGTTTTTGTCAAGGAATGGGCGGTTATTTTGTGAGTAGTTTTCTTTTTTTTTTTTTTTTTCCTTTTTTAAATATTTCTGATATTTTTTACATTTCGTTTTGTTTTTCCTGTTGATTGCGTTACTATGCTTTCTATTCTCTTGTACATAATGGATCACAAATAGTTGATTTATTCCTTTTTTAGTAGTGATAAAGCAACTTATTTTTTTAAGTTACCAGCTTTGAAAATAAACAGACACTCAGCATGTACAACTTTAACATCCCCTTCTGATTTATGAGAGATCTTATTTCTAGGTTTTAATTAACAGCTTTTTTTTTTTGTGTGGGAAATACCGCTACAGTGCCCCCAACAACCTAACAGTGCGAATTGTGCTGGGTTACTCTACCTGAGCTGACATGATTTTTTGAGTGTCTTTAAGGCAATTTACAAAACTATCTTTATATTCTTGGCCATAAATGTTTTGTTTTTTTTTTATCTATCATATGCAGAACCTGGAACAGTTGCAGTGATTGCAAGTTTTTTTTGCAGGTCCGTTCCGAAATTCCTCCTAGTGTTGCAAGGGCGCTGTCCAGCATGTTAGGAAACACTTACAATGTGCCTGTTACTAATTAAACATAAGGTTTCAAGAGAATATTTCTTCCTCACACCTATATGTAAATGCATATTCTCAGTGACAATATTGAGTTATACTGTTCCCTTTAATTCTCACAACCTTTTATTCAGATGTTTATAATTCTTTTTCTGTGAAATTTCAATAGTTATACTCTAAATAAAACCATAATGCTCATTCTCTTACAGCCACCTGTTGGTTGTTTTGTTTATTTTTTCTTTTTGGGGACTTTAATGTGATTTGGGTAAAATTACATAAAATGTCCTTTTTTTTTTTCCACTCCTTTTATTATTTTCCTTTTTAATGATGAAACTTTTTTGCAAATCGTTGTTTTTTGTCTTTTGGTGGAAATAAAGCGTATATTAAAGCTGTTTTTAACATATCTGCTGGAGTATTTTATCTGCAGATCTCTGGAACATATTAGAAAAGGTAGCCCTTAAGTGTAAAATGATGCCTGCAAATGCTAATTTTTCCAGAAAAAAATGTATAATTTGCAAACCCACTTAAAAAATTGAGGATATAAAAAAAAATAATCTCTCCTTTATTTTCCTTATCCTATATATTAAAAGGCTAACGCTGCTCCTCCCCTCTATGGGGGAAATTCAAGTGTTTTGCGTGCCGGCAACCACTAGATGGCGCCCAACGGAACAGTTCTAGTGTTGCTCCGTACGGGTGCGCACAGCCGCCTTCAGTGACATTAGTTATGATCTGTAATTTTGACGGGCTGGTAACTAGTGTTATGTAATGGCATCATTATCTTGTATATGACATTAGCCTGGGATCTTTGAGCTTATAGTAGAGATAATTACATTTATACAGTATGTTGCAACTGATGTTTTTGGGCATCCCTTATATCACCAACTTAAATTGGTGGTTGGGCTGATAAACATTACTAAAGTAGCAATTGCACGTCAGAAACGGCAGCTGTAAATGACAATATGTGACTGGACACCTCATGTTTATCTTACCAATGGCCCGTGTAGCACGTTTTCATTGGACAGGTGTAAACTTGGCTGCTATCTTCAGATAGCTAATGGAAATCAGAAACAATCCTTGTGGCAGCATATAAACCTTGTTGACCGTGCTCTAGGTCTGCTTTCTCCATAGCCAAAATATCCAGGCTGCTCCAAATGCTACAACATTTTCTGTTTCTTTTAGATTCAATGTCCATTATAATTAACCAATTATATCTGGCTGTAAATATTATTCAAATTTTAAATTTAATTTTAAATTGTTAAGCTGGTAGAAAGCCACGGAAGCTGAGCTGTGTGTCTAATCTACCCAGACCCTGCTCAGATTTCAGATCTGCTGCAGTACGCCAGCCCTGATGAGCTTCACTACAAGTCTTCCAGCTGACTCCTAGTTCTGGAGCTTCAGCCATCTCTAGTATATGCAGAAATGGGCTTGCAGTTATATTCTTGACTTACGAGAGTGATCAGTGGCACATACCATCTATCGTTTTCTTACACTGAGGTTGTTTCCTGTCTTTTACCATCCTTTGTTGCACGTTTGTACTTTCTCTGTATCTCGTTATTACTTTACTTTTGCTGAGGCGGTCTTAATAGAAAAGATGGTCAAAAATGCACCTTTGATTTATATTGAAGCTACGCTCTCTTTTAAAACAGTTCTAGGAGACACTACAATGTTTCACAATGGTACTCATGTCATTGCACTCTTTCATTGATCACTAAACTTAAAATATGATTGACTTTCACAGATATACAGTTAAATGTTTTGGGAGCTAGAGAGAAATGAAGGTACTCCATTTAAAATACATTTGTTTAGTTCTGGTGCTGGATTGGGGACCCCCCAAAAATGATAGAATTATGATACCCCAATAAATGTGCAAAGCCTAAATAGAGTGCTCTAACTTCAGGGTGATTCTAATAAACAATGTATAAAAATAGGACACCCGGATAATAGAGTGATTATTATGTTTTACATACCCCCATTTTACATCTTTTGGTAGTCTGGAGGTGCCAGTAAGAAACACTACTTAATTTCCAGCCTATAAAGTTGTGATCTAGAAGTGAGGCCATTGTTGTCCTTTGAGCAGATTTCCTTCCAATAATCCAACTGCACTATTGTACAGCTTCCAACATTTAGCCACCAACTGTAGCTATATGCATGGCTGATAATAAAGAACAGTTGCTTGGAATTATTTGCACAGAATGTCTGGTATGTGCAGTTATACTTGCTACTATAGTCCTTTCCGGTTCCAAGCAAAAAAAATGTTTTTTGTTTTTTTATATACCCCTGTGATGTTACCTGTTCCATTGTTTATAAACTTCTGGGAATCTTTTCCCTAATACAAAGGTGCTATCTGTGCAGTAGACAGTTGAATCCGTGACCAATATAAAATAGAAAAAGGGTAAACTGTAGTGCAAATAATGGGTCTGCCCAATTAAAACCCTTCAATACCTGCCCAAACTAGTAATAAATGAATACAAATGCAAAGAAGTAAGGGAATGATCAAAGGTGCCACCAGAAAAAACAAACCATCAACAACAATACAGCTCTCTCAAGATAGGTAAGGAGCAATAAAAATATTACTAATTCATCATGTTTGTGCGGTTTCCTTGAATCAATCGTTGTCCAAAAGTTCACAGGATGATAATAAAAAGAAAAAAATAATACACAGTGTAATATTGCTTTAAATGAATAATGCTTCATAAAATTTACAGAAAGAGAGCTCTGGCGTGATGTTCTCTTTGATAGATGAAAGAATAGGATGTCTCCACCATTCCAAATATATATATCTGAGCGTACCAAAGACTCGCATAACAGGGGATTAGGAAATACACATAAAGGTATCTTTAACGAGAATCAGGCACAAATCACGGCTGAAATAAATGCTTTTCAAACGTACCCCACTCGTGTTAGCGTAATTGATTCCACATATAAAGGTATCTTTAAACTAAACTCCGATGTTGCTGACTGGTATAAAAGTTTTTTTAATTTCTTCAGAGTATATAAAAACCAATAACAAAAAAATATAAAATGACCAGTTTCCTTTATAAATGGAGACAAGTTTTTTTTTTTTTTTTTTTTTAACAGTGTATAGTACAGATTGATATATTAGTAATTTGTTGAATAGTAGATTGCAGTGGTACAAACGGGTGGTGTGATTGGGCTTAGCGTTATGTTAGACTGTCACGTGCAGTGGTGGCAGCTGGTTTGTGGGCCTGAAAATCCACTAGGAACTAGTAAATTACACTATATTCCTTGGTGATGTCACTGGTTCCATTATTCTCCTGAACGCTGGTTCAGATCGCACAATGGCTGGCTGCACTGTGAAAACTGATGCTTTCTATGGGTTTTTAGACCCTCCAATTCCCTATTTCTAAATGCTAAAAGCTATCTCTGTAGAAAAGTAATTACCTCTTCTAGATAAAAAGGGCTTTTGACAAATGTTCTCAGTTATTTTTAAGAACACTCTAGCTCAGGGTTAGAAGGTTGCACCGAGCTTGTATATGAACTTTGTAGTGTGTTTTATTTGCATGGCTTATATCACTTATGTTAGTGCTATTCAGTTCTCAGAATTATAAACCGGACACAGCATGAGCTGAATTGTGCTGCATTCCAGGTCAGATTGTTTGACTGCTATGTGAAAGTGCACTAATGCTGTCTACATTTGTTATTTTGTAAATGATCCCATATGACAAAAATCCATACTAAATAAATATTACAATAAAAGTGATTTGTGATCCTTGGTTGAGAAATTTCACCTCCACCAGACATCTGTTGTAGTGAATATAATCAGTTTTTTTTTCCTTCTATGAAATAATTTTTATTCGTAAATTGTAACAAAATAACCTATAAGACATTGGCATGAAAGAAGTAGTACATAAATCAACATGTTATAAGAATTATAATAGTCAATGCAAGGTATATAAATAATAATAAAAAAGAAAATGGGAAATATGAAATAATATTCAACAAAAAGTTTTAACACCAACACTGACATTGTTCAATAATTGTGACCCTTGAGTTACCTTTTCCATTGTGAAAATCATGCACAGTATCTGTGTGTTCTGTATTCTGCTTTCTTCTGGGAGGAGTAATAAGCAACTCGTGGAAATGAGGTGGCAGTGCCTTGCATTCTGTGTATTTATATTCGTGGTTTGGGGATGGAATGCCGGCAGTGGGGCAAGCGCTAGAAAGCCCCCTGCATGCTCGCTCTGCTCACCACAGGTTCTATTCCCACTCTATGGGTGTCGTGGACACCCACGAGTGGGAATAGCCCTGGCGCAGCTGTCGACATTCTCGGCGGTCGGGATCCTGGCGTCTGTATAGTAACTACATCCCATATATATTTATAAGATACGGTAGTGAAATATGTTTAACAAGGATTTTGATGTTTACGTTGGGACTCTCCTACCGGTATATTTGTCTGTGTATAAATAAGGTTAAAAAGAAAAATACGACCAGAACTGCTCCTGAACCCCAATATGCAGACATATACAAATTCAAAGCACCTACCATTACTTATAACTTGATATAATTTCCATTTTGTGCATGTGCGCATGTTCTACTAGGTTCACCTTTATAGTATTGGATAGGACTCCACTTTACCACCAGAACAGCTTTTTTTTTTTTTTTTTTTTTGTGGTATGGATTCAGCTAGGTGCTGGAAATATTACCTAGATATTCTGCTGTCACAATAGCTTCTCCCTGTTGCTGTAGATATGTTGGCTACTCATGCATGCTGTGATTCTCCTGTTCCATGCAGACACAAATTTGTGGACACTCGAACAGCACACATGCAGTACTGCGCAAAAGTTTTAGGCAGGTGTGGAAAATTCTGCAAAGTAAGAATGCTTTAAAAAAAATAGAAGTATTACTACTCACATTATAAAACAAAAATGGTAAAAATATATGGGAGGGTCTTCATTTAGTGCGAGAAAACAGCACTTTTCTCCCGCAGGGTCCACAGGATAACAATGGGATATGATGAAGCGACAGAGGCTTTGCACCAATCGTTTAAAGCTTTTCCGGCCTCCCAGCATGCAACGGGCCCGTCCATATATCCCCACCTCCTTGCTCAGGCAAATCAGTTTCTTTTTCATCCACTAGGGGTCACCGGAGTACTCTTGGGATATGGACGGTGTTAGCAAGGACAGGGCACTGAATATTCAAATTTCAGTAACTCTCCTCCCCTCCATACTCCCAGAATACCTCAGTGTTTTTTCGGTGCTCAAGCGTGGAGCTCCTCCACATATTGTATTTTTATTTTTGCTTTTTATGCTTTTTATATATTTACAATCCTTTCCCAGCTTACACAAAAGCTATGGGTCCAGGATTACAGAAGCTGCTGCGTGCAGCTCTTAGCGTGTCGGGCCTCACAAGGGAGCCCCCTCACAGCCACAAGCAGCTCAACTAACTTCAGCTGAGACTGCAGAAAGGACTGGACGGAGCTTGCTGGAAGAAGCCCCGTCAGAGCCCAGGTACATCAGCTACCTTCAGCTGAGGCTGCAGGACGGAGCTTGCTGCAGAAGCCCGTCAGAGCACAGGATCCCAGGTATTTATGACCGGGGCGGTCAGCTCACGCTGCCGCCCCGCCGTGTGGGGGCAATGTGCGTCGCCCGAGGCATCCTGCTGCTCCGTCCCCGCCACCGCTGTTATCAGCTCCCCGCCGCCGCTCCCCTATTCCCGGACGCCGCTCAGTGGGACGCGCTGGACGGCCGCTGCAAGCGCCGTTCTCAGGCCTCCCTGCCTGTAGTGCAATCAGACCGCGGACAGCGTTCAGTGCTGCCGCGGTCTGTCCCTGTAACGGTCGGAGGCTTCGGGGAAGGTAACTGCTCAGACCGCGGACAGCGTTCACTGCTGCCGCGGGCCGTCTCAATAACTCAGCACTGCCAGCGCTCCCTGCACACGCTAAGGGGGTAGCAGGGGGGGGGGGGGGGGGGAGGAGATGCCGGCGCCTCTGATCACTCAGACCGCGGACAGTGCACACTGCTGCCGCGGTCTGTACCTGTAAAACAGCCCTCTAGTAACTAGTGGGCTCATGCTGGGCAGTCAGGATTTCCCTGTCCCTATTACATGCAGCGCAGCTGCAGGGGGGGGGGGGGGGGGAGAGATTATGCAGCAGCAATAGACAGCCTATGCTAAAGAAGGGGCTGCATTGTGTTATATACTTGTTATACCATAGAAAATGTATATAAAATACTATATGTATATATGGTCATGTAAGGAAATAGGCTATATGTTCTTTGACTATAAGCACATGGATGGAGGCCATTTTAATCATACTTTCTGTTTCTTTTCCAGAACGTTCCTGTCCTACAACACTGCTCCACCGGATGGCGCAGGGGTGTTGGTAGGAATTTTTGGATCAGGTTTCTTATGGTCTGGCCACGTGCACTGCACTTTGACTATATACACATTTTCGCAATTTTACTGAGGTGGAATTGGTCTGTCTTGTCTATTTATTTGTCTGGTTACATAATAAGTACGTCACCAGCAAAGACGGAAAAGTTGTTTCACTGCAATGTCTGTACCAGTGGGTTCCCGGTGAGTTCTACCACAGGCACAGTATATTTTATACTCCCATTTCATCTCCTATTTTGCACTTCTCATTTTCCTTATAAATTCCCAGTTTCTGCTATGTTGCAATCCTGACGATTCTATGCCAGGTCTAACTGCGCAAGATGAATGTCAGAAGGGTGAATAGACCAGCAGTAAGATAGTGGGGGTGCGTCAGTCTCGGAAGTTTACAGGGACTGAAGAGGCTCTGACAATTTATAAGGTGGTCTTTACTAGACCACAGATCTCCAGCGTGTTTCTTATTTTTTTTCCGGAATCTCTAAATAAGATGTTAATAGGATCCTGATACACAGGTTTCTAAACCTCGCCGATTTCAGTCTAGTTACCCGTTTCCAAAGTCAGTGACATCTCCATGGAAGCTATGCTAGAGTCGCTGTATACAGCAGCAGGGGGTGTTGCTTCGACCGTGTTTGGTTGGCATTTGGGTAACTACGGCGTTGCTTGTCTGGATAGCAGGACTCAGGTCCCCTACAAAACGTCCACCTTATGTTTCTCGCTGATCAAATCTGCGAAGCTGCTGATTATCTATGTACAGCTTCTACGGACGTCTGCTAGTCAGTTCTCGCCTTTCAGCGTCACTCGTGGCTCGACAAGCGCTCTGGCTGCGTCCTTAGCAGGCGGAGGCAAAGGTCGAGAGAAGAATAGAAGCATTACCTTATGCGAAGGTTGTTTGGTCCTGATTTGGACAAAGGTATTTTTCACGGAAATACTCTGGACCAGCGTTCGAATCCTTTAGACCTCAGCCCTTTCGAGGCCGTGGTAGAGAAACAGCCACGCCTGGTAGGCGAGGTCGAGGACGTGGTTTTCAACAAACCAACACCAGTCGTCCGAACGCTAAGGTCACCGGCAAGCCAGTGGCATGACGGGCTCCCAGCCCATCTCGGGTCTCCAGTTGTGGGAGCACGCCTTCAGACGTTTCATTTGGCGTGGTTCCAGACATCCATAGATGGGTGGATCCGCAATTTAGTGTTAAAAGATAAGAGTTCGACTGTCTACCGCCTCTGCGGTTTTTCAAGACAGGACTGCCTGTGTCGGACGGCAAGAGGGCGGTTCGGTAAATTGCCATTCACTCTCTGCTGGATTCAGCAGTTTTGATTCCGGTCCCTGTACACCAACAAGGTCAGGGTTATTATTCCAGTCTGTTTGTGGTACCAGAGCCGGTCAGGCCAATATTGAATACTTACTACAGATTCAAGATGGAATCTCTGCGGACAGTACTTGCAGGTTAAGAGCCACAGGGATTCATGATTGCGCTTGATCTCGAGGATGCGTACTTACACATTCCGATTTGGCCACCTCATCAGAGGTTCTTGCGTTTTGCGATACGGCAGATCCATTATCCGTTTCAGGCTCTACCGTTTGCCCTCTCGTCGGCGCTTAGGGTATTCACCAAAGTTATGTCTCTTATGATAGCTCATCTCATATCCCTGGAAGTGATAATAGTTCCGTACTTAGACGATTTGCTCATCAAAGCTCCGTCTCACCAAATGCGCCTTCAACATGCGTTGCTAACGTACAATGTGCTGGTTCAGTACGGTTGGATTGTCATGTTCAAGAACTCACATCGGAGTCCGTCTCAATGACTTCAATTCCTAGGGATGATTCTCGATACGGTAGATCGAAGAATTTGCCTACCAGAACAGAAAGTACAGACTATTCGTCATCTGGTACGATTAGTGCTCAAGCCTCGGTACATTTGTGCATTCGCCTGTTAGGCACAATGGTGGCGGCTTTCAAAGCGCTTCTATTCGGAAGATTTCACTCACGTCCTTTTCAACTGCATGTGCTCGCACAGTGGTCGGGCTCGCATCTGCAGATTCACTAGAAGGTGAGGTTGTTTCCGGGGGCCAGAGTTTCTCTACTCTGGTGGCTCCAAGTACACAATCTAACCGCAGGAACACGGTTCGGCGTCTGGAATGGGATAATTCTAACCACAGACGGGAGTCTCAGAGGTTGGGGAGCTGTAGTTCAAAATTGTCAGCTCCAGGGTCTCTGGGCGGATCACAAAAGATTGCTGTCTATAAATGTCCTAGAACTCCGGCCAATTTACAATGCGCTACGACAAGTAGTGCACATGCTTCGGCCTCAGACTGTCCAAGTGCAGTCAGACAACGCAACGGCGGTCGCGTACATCAACAAACAAGGAGGAACGAGAAGCCGCATGGCCATGCGGGAAGTAACTCGAATCCTCAATTGGGCCGGGCATCACCAAGTGATATTGTCGGTAGTGTTCATTCTGGGAATGGACAACTGGGAGGCGGATTATCTCAGCCATCGGGATTTTCATTCAGGAGAATGGGCATTAAATCCAGAAGTGTTTCACATGTTGTTCCAGAGGTGGGGTTACCCTCAAGTGGACCTGATGGCATCTCGCCACAATCACCAAACGCCCCAGTATGTCTCCAGAACGCGAGATCCAAAGGCAGTGGCAATGGATGCTCTCACGATTGCGTGGCCGTACAGCCTCGTGTATCTGTTTCCACCGTTTCCGCTGCTCCCTCTGTTGCTAAAACGGATCAAACGAGAGTCCGCCACAGTCATACTAGTGGCGCCTCATTGGCCTCGGAGAGCTTGGTTCTCGGATCTTCACGGGCTAATCGCAGACAATCCGTGGCCGCTTCCGCTACGTCCAGACCTGTTACAACAGGGTCCATTCTTTTACCCCGATTTAGCGCGGCTGCGTTTGACGGGGTGGCTGTTGAGACCATCCTCTTAAGAAGAGAGGGCATTCCACTATCGGTTATACCAACCATGTTACGTGCTAGAAATCCAGTTACGACAGCTCATTATTACAGGATTTGGCGTGCCTATATAGGTTGGGGTGAAGCTCGGAAGTTTCCGACATCATCTTTCACGTTTTCCCGTCTTTTGTTATTTCTACAGACGGGCTTAGATGGAGGACTGCGTTTATTTACACTAAAGGTGCAGGTATCTGCTTTGTCAATTTACTTTCAAAGACGATTGGCTCTATTGCCGCCTGTACACACCTTTCTGCAAGGTGTCCTCAGAGTACAGCCTCCATTCACCTACAGCGCCATGGGACTTGAATCTGGTTTTAGATTTTGTACAGTCTTCATACTTTGAACCCTTACATCAGGTGGATATTAAGTTTCTCACTTGGAAAACGATTTTTCTCTGATGTCCTAGTGGATGCTGGGAACTCCGTAAGGACCATGGGGAATAGCGGCTCCGCAGGAGACTGGGCACAAAAAGAAAAGCTTTAGGACTACCTGGTGTGCACTGGCTCCTCCCCCTATGACCCTCCTCCAAGCCTCAGTTAGATTTTTGTGCCCGACCGAGCTGGGTGCAATCTAGGAGGCTCTCCTGAGCTTCTTAGGAAAAGTTAGTTTTAGGTTTTTTATTTTCAGTGAGACCTGCTGGCAACAGGCTCACTGCATCGAGGGACTAAGGGGAGAAGAAGCGAACCTGCCTGCTTGCAGCCAGCTTGGGCTTCTTAGGCTACTGGACACCATTAGCTCCAGAGGGACCGAACACAGGCCCAGCCTCGGAGTCCGGTCCCAGAGCCGCGCCGCCGGCCCCCTTACAGAGCCAGAAGCAAGAAGAGGTCCGGAAAATCGGCGGCAGAAGACATCAGTCTTCACCAAGGTAGCGCACAGCACTGCAGCTGTGCGCCATTGCTCCTCATGCACCACACGCTCCGGTCACTGATGGGTGCTGGGGGGGGGGGGCGCCCTGAGCAGCAATATAAACACCTTGGCAGGCTAAATTACATCACATATAACCCCCAGGGCTATATGGATGTATATTAACCCCTGCCAGATTCCGAAAAAAAGCGGGAGAAAAGTCAGCCGAGAAGGGGGCGGAGCCTATCTCCTCAGCACACTGGCGCCATTTTCCCTCACAGCTCCGCTGGAAGGACGTCTCCCTGACTCTCCCCTGCAGTCCTGCACTACAGAAAAGGGTAAAACAAGAGGGGGGGGGCACTAATTAGGCGCAGTATAATATACACAGCAGCTATAAAGGGAAAAACACTCTGGGGCAGATTTATAAAACCTGGTGAAGTGATAAAGTGGAAGGTGATAAATGACCAGCCAATCAGCCCCTAACTTCCATGTTACAGGCTGGGTTTGAAAAATGACAGTTAATAGCTGACTGGCTGGTGCGTTATCACCTTCCACTTTATCACTTCACCAGGTTTAATAAATCTGCCCCTCTGTTTGGTGTTATCCCAACATATATATAGCGCTCTGGTGTGTGCTGGCATACTCTCCCTCTGTCTCCCCAAAGGGCTAGTGGGGTCCTGTCCTCTATCAGAGCATTCCCTGTGTGTGTGCTGTGTGTCGGTACGACTGTGTCGACATGTATGAAGAGGAAAATGATGTGGAGGCGGAGCAATTGCCTGTACTGGTGATGTCACCCCCCTAGGGAGTCGACACCTGAGTGGATAAGCTTATGGAAGGATTTACGTGAAAGTGTCAGCTCTTTACAAAAGACAGTTGATGACATGAGACAGCCGGCTACTCAGCTGGTGCCTGTCCAGGCGTCTCAAAGACCATCAGGGGCTCTAAAACGCCCGCTACCTCAGATGGTAGATAGACGCCGACACGGATACTGACTCCAGTGTCGACGATGAAGAGACGAATGTGACTTCCAGTAGGGCCACACGTTACATGATTGAGGCAATGAAAAATGTTTTACACATTTCTGATAGTACAAGTACCACTAAAAAGGGTATTATGTTTGGTGAGAAAAAACTACCTGTAGTTTTTCCTGCTTCTGAGGAATTAAATGAAGTGTGTGATGAAGCGTGGGTTTCTCCCGATAAAAGACTGATAATTCCTAAAAAGTTATTGGCATCATACCCCTTCCCGCCAGAGGATAGGGCACGTTGGGAAACACCTCCTAGGGTGGATAAAGCGCTCACACGCTTGTCAAAACAGGTGGCACTACCGCCCTTAAGGAACCTGCTGACAGAAAGCAGGAGAATATCCTAAAATGTATATACACTCACACGGGTGTTATACTGCGACCAGCAATCGCCTCAGCCTGGATGTGCAGTGCTGGGGTGGCTTGGTCGGATTCCCTGACTGAAAATATTGATACCCTGGATAGGGACACTATATTACTGACTATAGAGCAGGGCTGGCCAACCTGTGGCTCTCCAGATGTTGTGAAACTACACATCCCAGCATGCCCTGTCACAGTTTTAGCCTTCCCTAATAGCAAAACTGTAGCAAAGCATGATGGGACTTGTAGTTTTACAACAGCTGGAGAGCCACAGGTTGGCCAGGCCTGCTATAGAGCATTTAAAAGATGCGTTTTTATATATGCGTGATGCACAGAGGGATATTTGCCGACTGGCATCAAGAGTAAGTGCGCTGTCCATATCTGCCAGAAGAGGGTTATGGACGCGGCAGTGGTCAGGTGATGCTGATTCCAAAAGGCATATGGAAGTATTGCCTTATAAAGGGGAGGAGTTATTTGGGGTAGGTCTATCGGACCTGGTATCCACGGCAACTGCTGGGAAATCCACATTTTTACCCCAGGTAGCCTCTCAACATAAAAAGACGCCGTATTATCAGGCGCAGTCCTTTCGGCCCCATAAGGGCAAGCGGGCGAAAGGCTCCTCATTTCTGCCCCGTGGCAGAGGGAGAGGAAAAAGGCTGCAGCAAACAGCCAGTTCCCAGGAACAGAAGCCCTCTCCCGCTTCTACCAAGTCCTCAGCATGACGCTGGGGCTCTACAAGCGGACTCAGGCACGGTGGGGGCCCGTCTCAAGAATTTCAGCGCGCAGTGGGCTCACTCACAAGTGGATCCCTGGATCCTTCAAGTGGTATCTCAGGGGTACAAATTGGAATTCGAGGCGTCTCCCCCTCGCCGTTTCCTAAAGTCTGCCTTACGGACGTCTCCCTCCGACAGGGAGGCGGTATTGGAAGCCATTCACAAGCTGTATTCACAGCAGGTGATAATCAAGGTACCCCTCCTGCAACAGGGAAAGGGGTATTATTCCACGCTGTGTGTGGTACCGAAGCCGGATGGCTCGGTGAGACCTATTCTAAATCTAAAATCTTTGAACACTTACATACAGAGGTTCAAATTCAAGATGGAGTCACTCAGAGCGGTGATCGCGAACCTGGAAGAAGGGGATTATATGGTGTCTCTGGACATCAAGGATGCTTACCTCCATGTCCCAATTTACCCTTCTCACCAAGGGTACCTCAGGTTTGTGGTACAGAACTGCCACTATCAGTTTCAGACGCTGCCGTTTGGATTGTCCACGGCGCCCCGGGTCTTTACCAAAGTAATGGCCGAAATGATGATACTCCTTCGAAGGAAGGGAGTTTTAATTATCCCTTACTTGGACGATCTCCTGATAAGGGCAAGATCCAAGGAACAGTTGGTAGTCGGAGTAGCACTGTCTCAAGTAGTGCTGCGGCAGCACGGTTGGATTCTCAATATCCCAAAATCGCAGCTGATCCCGACGACACGTCTTCTATTCCTAGGGATGATCCTGGACACAGTCCAGAAAAAGGTGTTTCTCCCGGAAGAGAAAGCCAGAGAGTTATCCGAGCTAGTCAGAAACCTCCTAAAACCAGGCCAAGTATCAGTGCACCAATGCACAAGGGTCCTGGGAAAAATGGTAGCTTCCTACGAAGCAATCCCTTTCGGCAGATTCCACGCAAGAACATTCCAGTGGGACCTGCTGGACAAATGGTCCGGATCGCATCTTCAGATGCATCAGCGAATAACCCTGTCCCCAAGGACAAGGGTGTCTCTCCTGTGGTGGTTGCAGAGTGCTCATCTTCTAGAGGGCCGCAGATTCGGCATTCAGGACTGGGTTCTGGTGACCACGGATGCCAGCCTGCGAGGCTGGGGAGCAGTCACACAGGGAAGAAACTTCCAGGGCTTGTGGTCAAGCCTGGAGACATCACTTCACATAAATATCCTGGAGTTAAGAGCCATTTACAATGCTCTAAGCCAAGCAAGACCTCTGCTTCAAGGTCAGCCGGTGCTGATCCAGTCGGACAACATCACGGCAGTCGCCCACGTAAACAGACAGGGCGGCACAAGAAGCAGGAGGGCAATGGCAGAAGCTGCAAGGATTCTTCGCTGGGCGGAAAATCATGTGATAGCACTGTCGGCAGTGTTCATTCCGGGAGTGGACAACTGGGAAGCAGACTTCCTCAGCAGGCACGACCTCCACCCGGGAGAGTGGGGACTTCACCCAGAAGTCTTCCACATGATGATAAACCGTTGGGAAAAACCAAAGGTGGACATGATGGCGTCCCGCCTCAACAAAAAACTGGACAGGTATTTCGCCAGGTCAAGGGACCCTCAAGCAATAGCTGTGGACGCTCTGGTAACACCGTGGGTGTACCAGTCGGTGTATGTGTTCCCTCCTCTGCCTCTCATACCCAAGGTGCTGAGAATTATACGGCGGGGAGGAGTAAGAATTATTCTCGTGGCTCCGGATTGGCCAAGAAGGACTTGGTACCCGGAACTTCAAGAGATGCTCACAGAGGACCCGTGGCCTCTACCTCTGAGAAGGGACCTGCTCCAGCAGGGACCCTGTCTGTTCCAAGACTTACCGCGGCTGCGTTTGACGGCATGGCGGTTGAACGCCGGATCCTAAAGGAAAAAGGCATTCCAGACGAAGTCATCCCTACTTTGATAAAAGCCAGAAAGGATGTAACCGCAAAGCATTATCACCGCATCTGGCGGAAATATGTTGCGTGGTGCGAGGCCAAAAAGGCCCCGACGGAGGAATTTCAACTGGGTCGATTCCTGCATTTCCTGCAAGCAGGAGTGTCTATGGGCCTAAAGTTAGGATCCATTAAGGTCCAGATTTCGGCCCTGTCGATTTTCTTTCAGAGAGAACTGGCTTCAGTGCCTGAAGTCCAGACGTTTGTTAAGGGAGTGCTACATATACAGCCTCCTTTTGTGCCTCCAGTGGCACCCTGGGATCTGAATGTTGTTTTGGATTTCCTAAAATCACATTGGTTTGAACCACTCAACACTGTGAAATTAAAATATCTCACATGGAAAGTGGTCATGTTGTTGGCCCTGGCTTCAGCCAGGCGTGTGTCCGAATTGGCGGCTTTATACTGTAAAAGCCCTTACCTGATTTTTCATACGGACAGGGCAGAATTGAGGACTCGTCCTCAATTTCTCCCAAAGGTGGTTTCAGCGTTTCATCTGAACCAGCCTATTGTGGTACCTGCGGCTACTAAGGACTTGGAGGACTCCAAGTTGCTGGACGTTGTCAGGGCCCTGAAAATATGTTTCCAGGACGGCTGGAGTCAGAAAATCTGACTCTCTATTTATCCTGTACGCACCCAACAAGCTGGGTGCTCCTGCTTCTAAGCAGACTATTGCTCGCTGGATTTGTAGTACAATTCAGCTTGCGCATTCTGTGGCAGGCCTGCCACAGCCAAAATCTGTAAAAGCCCACTCCACAAGGAAGATGGGCTCATCTTGGGCGGCTGCCCGAGGGGTCTCGGCTTTACAACTGTGCCGAGCTGCTACTTGGTCAGGGTCAAATACTTTTGTAAAATTTTACAAATTTGACACTCTGGCTGAGGAGGACCTGGAGTTTTCTCACTCGGTGCTGCAGTCATCCGCACTCTCCCGCCCGTTTGGGAGCTTTGGTATAATCCCCATGGTCCTTACGGAGTTCCCAGCATCCACTAGGACGTCAGAGAAAATAAGAATTTACTTACCGATAATTCTATTTCTCGTAGTCCGTAGTGGATGCTGGGCGCCCATCCCAAGTGCGGATTATCTGCAATACTTGTACATAGTTATTGTTAACAAATCGGGTTATTGTTGTGAGCCATCTATCCAGAGGCTCCTCTATTATCATGCTGTTAACTGGGTTCATATCACAGGTTGTACGGTGTGATTGGTGTGGCTGGTATGAGTCTTACCCGGGATTCAAAATTCTTCCTTATTGTGTACGCTCGTCCGGGCACAGTATCCTAACTGAGGCTTGGAGGAGGGTCATAGGGGGAGGAGCCAGTGCACACCAGGTAGTCCTAAAGCTTTTCTTTTTGTGCCCAGTCTCCTGCGGAGCCGCTATTCCCCTTGGTCCTTACGGAGTTCCCAGCATCCAGTACGGACTACGAGAAATAGAATTATCGGTAAGTAAATTCTTATTTTCTCCTAGCCTTAGCTTCGGCAAGGCGTGTTTCAGATTTGGGTGCATTGGCATGCAAGCCACCGTTTTAGTGTTTCATGATGACAGAGCGGAGCTTTGGACAAATCCCGTTTTCTGGCCAAAGGTAGTGTCATCTTTTCACATCAATCAACCAATAATAGTTCCTGTGTTAACAGGACATTCTGGAACTTTGGATGTGGTACGCGCATTACGCGTTTATGTATCCCAAACGTCTACAGTTTGTAAGACGGATACGTTGTTTGTTCTCTATGATGCTGCCAAAATGGGTTGGCCAGCTTCTAAGCAGACCTTATCCAGATGGATTGTACTGACCATACGTCAGGCCTACCTTCATGCTAGGTTACAGCTGCCTACATCAGTAACAGCTCATTCCACACGTTCTGTGGAAACTTCATGGGCAGCTGGTCGTGGGGCTTCTACAACGCAGCTTTGCCGTGCGGCTACATAGTCATCAGTGCACACGTTTGTGCGCTTTTACAAGTTTGATACGTTTGCAGCATCAGCATCTAGCTTTGGCCGCCTAGTGTTACAGGTGCCAAACAGCTCTCCCGCCCACGAGGGAAGCTTTGGTACGTCCCAAGAGTACTCCAGTGACCCCTAGTGGATGAAAAAGAAAATAGGATTTTGGTACTTACCAGGTAAATCCTTTTCTTTGAATCCATAGGGGGCACTGGACGCCCACCCAGAGCAGTTTTACCTGGTTGTGGTAAGTTCAGTGGATCTTATGGTAACACATTCTCACCGATTTATCTGTTATGGTGTCAACTGGTTAGTTGTCAGTTACGTTATGTGTCAACTTTATTGTCCATAATGTTATAGGTAATTCTCCATTGTTCATCCTCTCTATCCTGTTCGCCTCAGGAAAAAACACTGAGGTATTCTGGGAGTATGGAGGGAAGGAGAGTTACTGAAATTTGAATATTCAGTGCCCTGTCCTTGCTAACACCGTCCATATCCCAAGAGTACTCCAGTGCCCCCTATGGATTCAAAGAAAAGGATTTACCTGGTAAGTACCAAAATCCTATTTTTTCTCCAGCAGGGTCCACAGGTTATCCACGGGATAACAATGGGGATATGATAGAGTGACAGTGGATTGGCACCAAATGATCACAAGCTTTTAGTCCTCCCAGAATGCAACGGGCTCGTCCATATAACCCCGCCCACTGGCTCAGGAAAATCAGTTTTTTGTTTTGTGCGGCAGGAGCCGAACCATGGTCACAGGGCTGCTGTTCTTGGCAGCCCTAAGCTTTCTTATTTTATTTTTATAGTCTTACTATGTTTTGAGCGCTCTTTCTTAACAGCATCTTATACGCATATTGGAAAGAGTCGCTCCAACAACTCTGCCGGGTCGCAACAACGCTTACCCATGCGTACAGTGCTGTCTCGATAGGCATCTGTGTCAGAATACTAGCAGGTCCAGCAGACGTTACCAGGCTGTGGCTGGAGCACAGGGAGAAGGTAAGGCATCTGTTCCACGTAATCGGGGAATACGGACACAGCCGCACTGTATTGGGAGGAGACTACCAAACAGTAGCTGATGCGCCGCCACCACGGGTGCTCCAGCGCTAGGCCTTAGGGATCATAAGGCACCAGGGCTAGTATGAGGCTGTGATCCCTAGGATTGATGTCAGCGGTGGGGAGTTGAACGCTGTCCTGGTCGCCCCTCCCCTCAGTTCATGACCAGTTTCCGTGAGTCTCCCGCCATGAACTGATACCTCACTTCCGTCTCAGACACTACCACGAGGGGTCTCGGTTGCAGCATAGGCCGCTGCATCTGTGTTCACTAAGCGCTACCGCGAGGAGACCCAGTCGCAGTACAGGCGTCTGTATGACCGGTGCGTCTGTCCACTTAAAAGTTCCCTTAGCGGCAGTGTACACTAGTAGCGTCTGGATCCACTCAGCGTTCGCTAACGTATTGATCGATCTTGAAAGTGAGGTGAATCTCCCTCTATCCCACTCTTACGAGTACGTGTTATACAGCACTAAATTTCTATCTACTTTTGTCAGTATGAATAGTTAAATTTAAGTGCCTATTGCATATGAGTCTGTGTACATTACTGTGGTTTTCTTTGCATTGCGTCTGAATACTTTAAGATCTGTATAAAACAGAATTCAGTAATATGTACTCCTACATACTTTAAAATGTGTTTGTCTTTGATTATGTGCTCATATGACTAATATATAACATGTGACTGACTGCTAGTGTGATTGCTGACTTTAATATGTTTGTCAGTTGTTTCTTCTGGTCCTCAATGCTGGTGCATGGGTAGGGTCAGATTGATATCACTTTAGAAGGTTAAAGTGATTACAGTCACAAATTGTGTAGTACACTGTGAAAGTGCTGATTATTTATTATGTCTAAGAGTGGCAAAGGTGACGTGAGTACACTAACAGTAACACCAAAACTCATATCATGTTTGTCTTGAAAAAACGGTATTATGCTCTCAGGATCTGGTACAGGATGGTTTATGTGCAAATTGTTTTGCGTTTCAGCAGATTACAAGGCAGATCCCTGTTCAACGTCAGGTACAGATACATTTACCTTGGGCGATGTTTGCACAGACCTTGTCCAGTATAGCTGAATGGGTAATTCCTACAGATTCACTACCAGGAATTGGGTACACTAATAACCCATACATGCAGCTCCCTACTTACGGTATATCATTTCCCTCACCAGCTTCTCCTAAAAGACAAGCTGATAAACCAAGTGTAAGTAAACCGTCAACTTCACAGGCTACACAGGATGATTCATCGGTCGATGAAAGCTCTATATAATCTACTTCGGCATACGAAGAACAAGTAGAGAAGGTCTCAGCTCAGTGGATATAGCTGAGCTAATTAGAGAAATAAAGGCCATTCTATCCTTAGAGGATTCAGCAGAACCTGTGTTAAAAACCAAGGCACCTGTATTTAAACGGCCCAAAACAGGCAAGACTGAGTTTCCAGGGTCGGACCAGCTTACGGAAATCATGGAAGAGGCTTGGGCTACACCCAGTAAAAAATATACAATTGCCAAAAAATGGAATTCCAATTATCCTTTTCCAGCTGAGGATTGTTTAAAATGGGAAGTGGCTTCCAAAGTAGATACGCATGTCATTCGATTAGTGCGAAAATCTATATTGCCTTTGCCATCAACGTCATTGGATGATGTCACGGATAGGAGAGTGGATGGTTTTCTGAAAACCAGATGTTCTCTGTCTGGGCAGTCATAAGGCCAGCCATGGCTTCAGCTTGGATGGCAAAAGCAGTTGCTGCCTGGATAAGAGGTACTGGAAGACGGTCTTTCAGCACCTTCAAGGGAACAAGAATCCTATATAACTCACATAAAACAGGCTGCAACATTCTTGGAAGAAGCAGCATTAGATATGGGCACTATCGCCTCCAGGGCATCCACTTCAACAATAGCTGCTCGCAGAGTACTTTGGTTACGTACATGGAAAGCTGATTCAGAATCTAAGAAAGTCCTGGAATCTTTGCCTTTTACTGGAAGCATTCTGTTTGGTAAAGAATTGAGATATTCTGGAGTCAGAAATAAAATTTCCTTCCACATATAACCCCAAACGTAGTGGTCCCGCTTTTTGGCCCTTTGCGTCACAAGGAAAAGCAAATGGAAAAATTAAATTTGGTAAGGCGAAAAAACAATGGGCTACCAGAACGCCAGCCTCAAAACCAAAGAATAAGCCATCAGTGTGATGGTGCGGGCCACCTCCTGGGGGACACCATGGTAGGGGGCCGACGTCTTCAGTTTGCACAGATATGGCAGAAGTCTACAACAGATGCCTGGGTGCAAGAAGTGGTATCTCTGGGTTATGTTTTTCCCTTCAAGAAGCATCAACCTCAAAGGTTCTTCTGCACCAGCCCATCTCCGGTAGAGACGAAGGCCAGGGCGTTGCAAGAAGCAGTTCAGAAATTGCTTCAGTCAGGAGTAATCATTCCAGTACCCGCTGCACAACGGGGGCAGGGGTTTTACTCCAACCTGTTTTCGGTTCAGAAGCCAAATGGGTCATTCCGGCCAATTCTCAATCTCGAAATGCTGAACAAATAAGTTTGGGTGCCTCTGTTTCACATGGAGACGTTACGCTCCATAGTTTTGGCCATGGAACCAGAGGATTATATGGTATCCCTGGATATTCAGGATGCTTACCTACATGTTCCTATAGCACTGTCCCATCAGTGTTATCTCAGGTTCGCTATCCTCCAGCAACATTTTCAGTTCCAGGCATTACCTTTTGGGTTAGCCACGGAACCCAGAGTGTTTACCAAGATCATGGTGGTTATGGCAGCTTATCTTCGCAATCAGGGGATAAGAATTTTTCCATACCTCGATGACCTTTTAATCCTGGCACAGTCACAGAAATTGCTCCTGTACCATCTCCAACAGACAATATGTCTGCAGAGGCACGGATGGCTCATAAATTGGGCAAAATCGTCCCTAGTTCCGTCACAACGGATGATTCGCTTGGGGGCTGTACTGGACTCAAGTCTGCAGAAAATATTTTTACCTCGGGACAAGATAGCCAAGGTACAGTTAAGGACTCAGGAGTTGTTACACAGTCAAACAATATCAATCCACGCAGCAATGCGACTGATTGGTTTGATGGTGTCAACATTCGACATGGTGGAGTATGCACAGTAACACTCAAGACCTCTGCAGCATCTGATTCTGTCCAGATGGAATGGAATACATCAGACAATAAAGAAACAGACTATGGTACTTTCACACAAGGTAAGAAAGTCATTAGCCTGGTGGCTACAAACATCTCATCTAAACAAAGGGAGACCCTTTTGGATATTGGATTGGGAGATCCTGACAACAGATGCCAGTCTTCAGGGCTGGGGAGCAGTGTCCAGAAGATTATAGTTCCAGGGACAATGGACCGCAGAAGAAAGTTGCCTGCCAATAAATCTGTTAGACCTTCGGGCCATATACATGGCACTGATTCAGGCAAAGGAAGACCAGTCCAGATCAGCTTGGACAATGTAATGGCGGTAGCGTACCTCAACCATCAGGGAGGAACGCACAGTCAAACAGCAATGAAGGAGGTAAGTCACATACTAAAATGGGCAGAACTCCATCTTCCAGCATTGTCTGCAGTATTCGTTCCGAGAGTCCTAAACTGTGAAGCAGACTTTCTCAGTTGACATGCCATTCAAGCAAGCGAATGGGCTTTACATCTGGAAGTCTTTCAGACTCTAGTAGACAAGTAGGGTTTGCCAGAGATATATCTCATGGCGTCCCGTCTGACCAACAAAGTACCCGTGTACGGGTCAAAAACAAATGTTCCCGGAGCGATCTTTGTGGATGCCCTGTCAGTGAAATGGGATTTTCATCTGGCGTATCTGTTTCCTCCAATCATCCTGTTACCCAAGGTGGTGAGGAAGATAAAAGAAGCAAAGGGTGCCGTGATTCTAATAGCTCCGGCTTGGCCCAGAAGGCATTGGTACACAGATCTGCAGAGAATGTCGATGGATGCTCCACTTCTGCTCCCTCAACGTCCAGATCTACTAATGCAGGGTCCTTGTTACCACAGGCATCTGGATCGACTATCATTGACTGCGTGGCTCTTGAAACCTCTATCCTTAAGTCAAGAGGATTCTCGCAACAGGTAGTTCAAACAATGCTCAGAGTAAGGAAACCCTCCTCAGCTCGCATTTATCACCAAAAATGGCAGGCCTATATTCATTGGTGCAGTGAAAGAAATATGGACCTGAAATCTTTCCAAATTTCTAGGGTCTTAGATTTCCTTCAGGCAGGAATGGATAAAGGTTTGATGGTGGCTTCCTTGATAGTACAAGTATCAGCATTGTCTGTATGGTTCCAAAAGAAAATTGCCAATTTACAGGATGTGTGTACTTTCTTCCAGCGAATGCTGCGCATTCAGCCTCCCTTTGTTCCTCCTACAGTGCCTTGGGACTTAAATGTAGTCCTGAAAGCCCTTTAAGTCGCTCCATTTGAACCACTTAATAAAGTGGATCTTAAATGGTTGACCGCTAAAGTTCTCTTTCTACTGACTGGCATAAGCTAGAAGAGGATCAGATTTAGGAGCGCTGTCTTGTCGTTCTCCTTTTCTGACTTTTTATCCAGATAAAGCAGTTCTAAGAACTAGATCTGGGTATCTTCCGAAGGTGCTGTCTAAATTACACCTTAATGAAGAAATTGTAGTCCCGGCTTTTCAGGTGTCGGGACTTTCTGCGGGAGATGCGTCGCTGAACGTAGTCCTGGCATTAAGGATCGACGTGGACTGTACCAGTGCCATCAGAAAGACAGATTCTCTCTTCATTCTCTACGGATTTCACAAGAGAGAATGGCCTGCTAGTAAACAGACGCTGGCAAGATGGCTTTGAATGACTATTTCAGAAGCATATTCTCGAGCTGATCTCCCTGTTCCGGATAATGTCTGCTCACTCTCCTCGTAAGGTAGGTCCTTCATGGGCAGCACAAAATGGTGCTTCAGCAGAACAGATATGTAAGGCAGCCACATGGTCTTCCATTAACACATTCATTTATACATTATTCCTTGGATACTTTTGCCTCTCATGACGCTGAATTCGGGCGAAAGGTTCTCCTGTCTAATCAGGAGCGTCCCCACCACTAAATTGCTTTGGGAAATCCCATTGTTATCCTGTGGATAACCTGTGGACCCTGCTAGAGAAATATGTTATGGTAAGAACTTACCGTTGATAACGGTATTTCTCCTAAGTCCACAGGTTCCACAGAGATCCCACCCTGACGCACCTGATTTGAGGATTTTTCTACTTACTAAACCTATTCCTTCTTGTACGGAAGGGTGTGCATGTGTGTTGTTCTCGCCTGATTAGGGCTCTACATAATGCTCCTGCCTAAATGCTTTAAAATACAACTGATTTGCCTGAGCCACTTGGCGGGGATTTATGGACGTGCCCGTTGCATCCTGGGAGGACTGAAAGCTTGTGATCATTTGGTGCCAATTCGCTGTCGCTCTATCATATCCCTTGTTATCCTGTGGAACCTGTGGACTTAGGAGAAATACCGTTATCAACGGTAAGTTCTTACCATAACGTATATTTTGTTTGTTGCGGCAGGAGCCGGACCATGGTCAGAGGGCTGCTGGTTTTTAGCAGCCCTAAGCTTTTTATTTTTATAGTCTTACTATTTTTTTGAGTGATCTTTCTAAACAGCTTCTTATACATACCTTACCCACGAGTACAGTGCTGTGTCGAATATACTAGCAGGTCCAGCAGACGTTACCAGGCTGTGGCCGGAGCACGGGGAGAAGGTAAGGCATCGGTTCCGCTTAGGGGAATACGGACACAGTCGCACTGTTTTGGGGGGAGACCACCAAACAGTAGCTAACACGGCTGCCACCTCTGGTGCACCAGCGCTAGGCCTTAAGGATCAGAGGCTCGAGGAATAGTATGAGGCCGCGATCCCTAGGGTTGATGTCAGCAGTGGGGAGTCAGACGCTCTCCTGGTTGCCCCTCCCCCCAGTTCATAACCAGTTTCCCGCCATGAACTGTTTCCCACTGTACACATAGGGGACCCAGTCGCAGCATAGGCGGCTATGTGACTTGTGCGTCCGTGTTCACTATATGTTCATGGAGTGGCAGTGTACACTAGTAGCGTTTGGATCCACTCAGCGTTCGCTAGCGTATTGATCGGTCCTGGAAGCGAGGTGAGTCTCCCTGTATCCCACTCTACCGAGTACGGGTTATACAGCACTAAAGTCTACCTTTTGAGTACGGCTAGTCAGATAAGTGCCTATTGCATATCAGTCTGTATACATGTACTGTTGTTTATTTTGCATTTGGGTCTGAATACGTTAGATCTGTTTAAACATGATGCAGTAATATGTTTTCCTACATACTTAAAGTGTAGTTGATGTGCTCATATTGCTTAACATACTAATGTAAAACATGTGACTGCTAGTGTGATTGCTGATTTTATTATATTTCTGTCAGTTTGTTTTTTCCGATCCTCAGTGCTGGTGCATGGGTAGGGTCGGATTGTATATCACTTTAAGAGATTTAAAGTAATTACAGTCACAAATTGTGTAGTACACTGTGGAAGTGTTGATTATTTATCATGTGTAAGAGCTTCAAAGGTGAGGAAGGTACACTCACAGCAACACCAACACTCATATCATGTTTGTCTTGCAAAATTGTTATCCTCTCAGGATCTGGTTCAGGAATGTTTGTGTGCAAATTGTTTTAGCTTACATCAGGGGTTAATGAAAAATACAAGGCAGATTCAGGTGCAGATGGCTCCATCTTGGGCTATGTTTACACAGACTTTATCCAGTATAGCGAATCGGATAATTCCTCCAACTCCTGTACCAGGGATAGGTTACACTATTAACCCTTACATGCAGCTCCCCACCTATAGTGTATCACTTCCAGCAGCAGCCTCAAAAGAAACAAGCTGATAAGCCGGTGGTAAGTAAATCTTCACCCTCATAGGCTACCTATGATTCAGATGAGGATTCATCAGAAGATGAAAGCTCAATTAATTCTACTTCGGCATATGATGAAGAGGAAGGTCTCAGCTCAGTGGATATAGCTGAGTTAATTAAAGCAATAAAAGCCATTCTATCCTTAGAGGATTCAGCAGAGTCTGTGTTAAAAACCAAGGCACCTGTGTTTAAATGTCCCAAGACAGTTAAGACTGAGTTTCCAGGGTCAGATCAGCTGACAGAAATCATGGAAGGGGCTTGGGCTACGCCAAATAAGAAGTTTCAAATTCCTAAGAAATGAAATTCAAATTATCCTTTTCCAGCTGGGGATTGTTTAAAAAGAGAGGTGGCTCCTAAAGTAGATACGCATGTAAATCGATTAGTGCAAAAATCTACATTACCTTTGCCTTCAACATCATTAAATGATGTCACGGATAGGAGAGTGGATGGTTTTCTAAAAACCATTTCGCTTACGTCCTAGAGGATGCTGGGGACTCCGAAAGGACCATGGGGTATAGACGGGATCCGCAGGAGCTTGGGCACACTACAAAGACTTTGACTGGGTGTGAACTGGCTCCTCCCTCTATGCCCCTCCTCCAGACCTCAGTTAGGCGTTGTGCCCAGGAGTGACTGGACACGGGATCCGGTCTGAAGATCGACAGTGTCTAGGTCGACCACTATAGGTCGACAGTCACTAGGTCGACATGGATGGAAGGTCGACAGGGTTTCTAGGTCGACATGTGCTAGGTCGACAGGTCTAAAGGTCGACATGAGTTTTTCACATTTTTTTTTTCTTTTTTTGAATTTTTTCATACTTAACGATCCACGTGGACCACGATTGGAACGGTAAAGTGTGTCGAGCGAAGCGGTAGCGGAGCGAAGGCGCCATGCCCGAAGCGGTTCCGGTATGAATGGTCGACCATGTTATGGTGCCGGGCTGATTCAGCTCTGGACCGCAATTTGCTTTCATAAGCTAGCCCACCGCAGGGCCAATATATGGTGAGAGATTGTATATTCTCCTACATGCACAGCCACTTTGTATCAGACACTGTCCCCAGGTTCCATTCTTTTATTTTTATCATGTTATCATTTTAATTACTTTATGTACCTTTATGTATAGTAATTTGTCCATGGAATAAATGCACTTTATTTTTAATTCATGGTCTAGTTTATACCTGTGAAAAATTAGGTATTCATCTTATGATATGAGCGCCAATGCACGCTGCACTTTATTGTTTCCTATTTTGAATTTTCCGGGATTTATGTGTTTGTCCCGTTTGGTGAAGAAGCAGGGCTGCTCTATTCATTTTATTGCGCATATTGTTGGTGTGCATTTTCTTTTTTGTATGAATGGTCGACCATGTTATGGTCGACAGTCATTAGGTCGACCACTATTGGTCGACATTGACATGGTCGACATGGACACATGGTCGACACATGAAAATGGTCGACACATGAAAGGTCGACATATGAAAAGGTCGACATGAGTTTTTTTTTTACTTTTTTTGGTGTAGTTTTTTGCGTAAAGTGACTGGGAACCCCAATTAGTGCATGCGTCCCCTCGCATGGCTCGCTTCGCTCGCCATGCTTCGGGCATGGTGCCTTCGCTCCGCTACCGCTTCGCTCGGACACTTTACCGTTCCAATCGTAGTCCATGTGGATCGTAAAGTATGGAAAAGTTCCCCAAAAGAAAAAAAAGTTAAACTCATGTCGACCTTTTCATGTGTCGACCATTTTCATGTGTCGACCATGTGTCAATGTCGACCATGTCAATGTCGACCAATAGTGGTCGACCTAATGACTGTCGACCATAACATGGTCGACCATGTGAACGGATACCGCCCGAAGCATGGCGAGCGAAGCGGTGCACTAATTTGGGATCCCGGTCACTCTACGAAGAAAACGACACCCAAAAAAAATCCTCATGTCGACCTAGCACATGTCGACATAGAAACCCTATCGACCTTCCATCCATGTCGACCTAGTGACTGTTGACCTATAGTGGTCGACCTAAACATTGTCGACCTAGACACTGTCGATTTGATGAACCACACCCCTGGACACACACTAGGGGAGCTCTATAGAGTTTCTCTGGAAAGACTTTTGTTAGGTTTTTTATTTTCAGGGAGACCTGCTGGCTACAGGCTCCCTGCAGCGTGGGAGTGAGGGGAGAGAAGTCAGACCTACTTCTTAGTTTAAGGGCTCTGCTTCTTAGGCTACTGGACACCATTAGCTCCAGAGGGTTCGATCACTTGGTTCGCCTAGCTGCTTGTTCCCGGAGCCGCGCCGTCACCCCCCTCACAGAAGACAGAAGCCGGGTGAGTATTAGAAGAACCAAAGACTTCAGTGACGGCAGAAGACTTCAGTAATGGAAGGCACAGCGCAGCGGTAGCGCTGCGCTCCATGCTCCCACACACATCACCAACGGCACTTGCAGGGTGCAGGGCGCTAGAGTATAGCGCCCTGGGCAGCAGTTACTGGGGTTCATTTCTGGCGAAAAGCACAGTATACGGTGTCGGGGCGCTGTATACATTACCTCCGCCAGTGTGCAAATTTGAATTTTAGCGGCTACAGCGTGCCGGGAAGGGGCGGGGCTTAGCCGCACATTGCTCACCAGCGCCATTTTCACGTATCTCTACAGTGATGCAGAGACGCTGGCCTGGACCTCCACGCTCCCGCAAGTACGCAGGGAGGAAAAACGGGGGGCAGCACATAATTTGGTGCTTTCATTTATGTTTATCAGCGCTGATCATATATACTAGGTTTTTTGGTGTATGGGCGCTGGGGTGTGAGCTGGCATACTCCCCCTGTGTTCTCCCTAAGGGCTTCTCTGTGGGTCTGTCCCCGGGCTTGTGGACTGTGTGGGTGTGTCGTCACGAGGTGTCGACATGTCTGAGCCTGGGTGTTCCTCCCCGGAGGAAGTTATGGGGGGTGCAGAAAAGGATTTGGGTGGGTCTCTGTCGGCACAGCCGACTGCTGATTGGATGACTATGCTGAGTACGCTGAATGCGAATGTGGCTTTATTATCTAAGAGGCTGGATAAATCTGATTCTCAGACACAAACATGGAGACAGTCAGTGGAGGACGCTTTGTCTCAAGTACAGACCGTCTCAGGATCACAAAAGCGTGCTTGTGACCAGATGGCAGATGCAGGTACTGACACGGACTCTGACGTCGATTTGAATGAGACTTCTTTGCATCCCCGGGTTGTCAAGAGTATTCAGTATATGATTATTGCCATTAAAATGTTTTACATATATCTGAGGAACCTGCCGTTCCTGACACAAGAGTTTGTTTATTTAAAGGGAAAAGACCTGAGGTAAAATTTCCTCCCTCTCATGAGATGAATGAGCTTTGTGAAAAGGCTTGGGAGTCGCCTGAAAAACGGTGGCAGATTCCCAAGCGAATTTTGATGACATATCCTTTCCCCTCTGTCAATAGGGAAAAATGGGAGTCGTCTCCAAATGTGGACAAACTCTTTCACGATTGTCCAAGAAGGTGGCGCTTCCGTCTCCTGACACGGCTGCTCTCAAGGATCCGGCGGATCGCAAGCTGGAAACGACATTGAAGGCCATTTTCGTTAATACTGGTGCATTGCTCAGACCTGCTATGGCGTCGGTATGGGTGAGTAGTGCTATTGCAAAGTGGGCTGAAAATTTGGCTTCTGATATGGATGCTCTTGATAAAGATAATATTCTTTTGACTCTTGGTTATATCAAGGACACTGCAGATTACCTAAAGGATGCGGCGAGGGATGTTGGCCTCTTGGGATCAATGTCGATTTCGGCCAGGAGGGCCCTGTGAGTTGACCAATGGAATGCTGATGCCGACTCCAAGAAGAATATGGAAGCTCTTCCTTTTAAAGGTAGTGTCTTGTTTGGTGACGGCCTGGCTGACCTGGTGTCGACCGCTACGGCGGGTAAGTAATCTTTTCTTCCCTATGTTCCCACACAGCAGAAAAAGGCACCCCAAAAGAGGTAAGGGCTCGTCCTTCCTCGCTTCAAAGGGTAGAGGTAGGGGAAGGAAGTCGCCTGCAGTGTCAGGCACCCAGGACCAAAAGTCCTCCCCTGCCTCTACCAAATCCACCGCATGACGCTGGGGCTCCCCTGGGGGAGTCCCTGCCGGTGGGGGGCCGTCTCCAATTCTTCAGTCAGGTCTGGGCTTGTTCGGCCCTGGATCCTTGGGTCTTAGACATAGTGTCCCAAGGGTACAGACTGGAGTTTCAGGAGATGCCCCCAACCGGTTTTTATTGTCGGCCTTGCCAACTTCTCTTCCCGAAAGGGAGGTGGTGAGGGATGCGATACAAAAGTTGTGTCAACAGAGGGTCGTGGTGCCGGTTCCCCCGTCAGTTCGGGGGAAAGGGTTCTATTCGAGCCTCTTTGTAGTGCCGAAGCCGGACGGTTTGGTCAGACCGATTCTGAACCTAAAATCCCTCAATCCATACTTGAACACTTTCAAGTACAAGATGGAGTCTCTTCGAGCGGTGATCTCCAGCCTCAAAGGGGGGGATTTTATGGCGTCAGTCGACATAAAGGATGCTTACTTGCACATCCCGATATTCCCTCCTCATCAGGCTTTCCTGAGGTACGCGGTACAGGATGGTCATTACCAATTTCGGGCGTTGCCATTTGGGCTTTTCACGGCCCTAGGGTTTTCACCAAGGTAATGGCAGAGATGATGGTCATCCTTCGCAAGCAAGGGGTCACAATTATCCCGTACTTGGACGATCTCCTGATAAAGGCGAGGTCCAAGGAGCAGTTGTTAAGAAATGTGGATCTCTCTCTGTCTGTTCTGCGACATCACAGTTGGATACTAAATTTGCCAAAGTCTCAGTTGATCCCGGCCACTCGGCTGCCTTTCCTGGGCATAGTCCTGGACACGGAGGTACAGAGAGTGTTTCTTCCAGAGATCAAAGCTCTGGAAATCCAGACCATGGTCAGGGAGCTTCTGAGGCCGACGAGTGTGTTGATTCATCAATGCACTCGGGTACTAGGGAAGATGGTTGCGGCTTACGAAGCCATTTCGTTTGGCAGGTTTCATGCCCGGGTGTTTCAGTGGGATCTGCTGAAAAAGTGGTCCGGGTCTCACCTGCACATGCACCGGAAAATCTATCTTCCTGGGCCAGGATTTCGCTCCTGTGGTGGCTGCAAGGCTCTCACCTTCTAGAGGGACGCCAATTCGGAATCCAGGACTGGGTCCTACTGACAACAGATGCAAGTCTCCGAGGCTGGGGCGCAGTCACGCAAGGAAGAAATTTCCAGGGAAAATGGTCAAGCCAGGAATCTTGTCTCCACATAAATGTTCTCGAGTTGCGAGCATTTACAACGGCCTGTGGCAAGCACAGAACCTTCTTCAGGGTCTCCCTGTCCTGATCCAGTCGGACAACATAACAGCGGTGGCGTACGTAAACCGCCAAGGCGGAACAAGGAGCAGGGTGGCTATGGACGAGGCCACAAGAATCCTACGCTGGGCGGAACAGCATGTGAGCGCTCTGTCAGCGGTCTTCCTCCCGGGAGTGGACAACTGGGATGCAGACTTCCTCAGCAGACACGATCTCCATCCAGGAGAGTGGGCTCTTCATCAAGAGGTATTTGTAGAAGTGACAAAGCGTTGGGGAATTCCTCTGATAGACATGATGGCGTCTCGCCTCAACAAGAAGTTTCCGAGGTATTGTTCCAGGTCAAGGGATTCCCCAAGCCAGTGCAGTGGTCGCCCTGGTGACTCCGTGGGTGTTTCAGTCGGTGTATGTGTTCCCTCAGTTTCCTCTCATTCCGAAGGTGCTCAGGATCGTTTGACGAGGAAGGGTTCAGGCGATTCTCGTCGTTCCAGATTGGCCACAGAGGGCCTGGTATCCGGATCTTCAAGAATTACTAGTGGAAGATCCCTGGCCGCTTCCTCTAAGAGAAGACCTGTTGTTGCAGGGACCCTGCGTGTTTTCGGACTTACCACGGCTGCGTTTGACGGTGTGGAAGTTGAGCACCAAATCTTAGCTCTGAAGGGTATTCCCGGGGAGGTCATCCCCACTCTCCTTAAAGCTAGGGAAGGAGGTTACGGCAAAACATTATCGCCGTATTTGGAGGAAGTATGTTTCATGGTGTGAGACCAAAGTAGCTCCAGCGGAGGAGTTTCACTTGGGTCGGTTTCTCCATTTTTTGCAGGCAGGCGTAGATGCAGGCCTGAAATTGGGTTCCATCAAAGTGCAGATTTCGGCTTTATCTATTTTCTTTCAGAAAGAATTGTCCGTCCTTCCCGAGGTTCAGACTTTTGTGAAGGGAGTGCTGCATATCCACCCTCCATTTGTGGCGCCGTGGGATGTTGAAGTGGTCTTGCAGTTCCTTATGTCTCACTGGTTTGAACCTTTGCGTAAGGTTGAGTTAAAGTTTCTCACTTGGAAAGTGGTCATGCTTTTGGCTCTGGCGTCTGCCAGGCGGGTGTCAGAGTTGGCGGCCTTGTCTCACAAGAGCTCTTATTTGATCTTCCATTCGGATAGAGCGGAATTGAGGACTCGTCAACAATTTCTCCCGAAGGTGGTTTCTTTGTTTCACATTAACCAACATATTGTGGTGCCTGTGGCTACGGATGCTGTGGCGGTTCCAAAGTCTCTTGATGTTGTAAGAGCTTTGAAAATTTATGTCGCCAGAACGGCTCTTACCAGAAAAACAGAGGCTTTGTTTGTCCTGTCTGCTTCCAACAAGATTGGAAATCCTGCTTCTAAGCAAACTATTGCACGCTGGATTTGTAATACGATCCAGCAAGCCCATTCTTCGGCTGGGCTACCGTTGCCGAAGTCAGTAAAGTCCCATTCTACCAGAAAGGTGGGCTCATCTTGGGCGGCTGCCCGGGGGGCCTCGGCACTTCAGGTTTGCCGAGCAGCTACGTGGTCGGGTTCAAACACTTTTGCTAAGTTTTACAAGTTTGATACCCTGGCTGATGAGTACCTCATGTTTGCTCAATCGGTGCTGCAGAGTCGTCCGCACTCTCCCGCCCATTCTGGAGCTTTGGTATAGACCCCATGGTCCTTTTGGAGTCCCCAGCATCCTCGAGGACGTAAGAGAAAATAGGATTTTAATACCTACCGGTAAATCCTTTTCTCCTAGTCCGTAGAGGAAGCTGGGCGCCCATCCCAGTGCGAACTGTTACTTGCAGTTGTGTTATTCCTGGTTATATTTGTTTACACATGGTTTGTGTATTAGTTATATTCAGCTTGTTGCTGTTGTTAATTCATACGGTTATCTGGTTTCATGCTACTCCAGTTGTACGGTATGTTTGTGGTGTGGGCTGGTATGTTTCTCGCCCTTAGTTTAAACAAAAATCCTTCCTCGAAATGTCCGTCTCTCCTGGGCACAGTTCCTATAACTGAGGTCTGGATGAGGGGCATAGAGGGAGGAGCCAGTTCACACCCAGTCAAAGTCTTTGTAGTGTGCCCAAGCTGCTGCGGATCCCGTCTATACCCCATGGTCCTTTTGGAGTCCCCAGCATCCTCTACGGACTAGGAGAAAAGGATTTACCGGTAGGTATTAAAATACTATTTTTTTCCCTGTCTGGGGCAGTCATAAGGCCAGCCATGGCTTCAGCTTGGATGGCAAAGGCAGTGGCTGCCTGGGCGGATTCATTGGAGGGGGATTTTTCTATAGCTTCTAGAGAGCAAAAATCCCATATAGCTCATATAACACAGGCTGCAATGTTCCTGGAAGACGCAGCATTGGGTATGGGTACTATTGCCTCCAGGGCATCAGCTTCAACAATAGTTGCTCGTAGAGCAGTTTGGCTACGTACGTGGAAGGGTGGTATTCATGTGACCGCCGGTCAGCTGACCGACGGTCACATGACCTCCTCCACGAGCCCGACGGCTCACTATCCCGATGGTCGGCATGCCGACCAACAGGGACTATTTCCACTCGTGGGTGTCCACGACACCTATAGAGTGGGAATAGAACCCGTGGCGACCGAAGGTCTCCACCGAGCCCGCAAGGGGCTTGCTGCACTCGCCCCTCCCCGCCGGGATCCCGGCGTCGGTAAACTAACCGGCGGTCAGGAGACCGCCGGCCAGCCATACTACACCCACGTGGAAAGCTGATTCAGAATCTAAGAAGGTTTTGGAATCGTTACCTTTTTCTGGAAATATTCTTTTGGTAAAGAATTGACAGATATTCTGGAGTCAGAAGCAGACTCCAAGAAGGTCAAGTTTCCTTCCACATACAATTTCAAACCTAAAGTTCCGGCTTTTCGGCCCTTTCGGTCTCAAGGAAAAGCTAAAGGAAAAAGTGATGGCAAGCAGGCCCAATACAACAAGTCTGGTAAGACTTAAAAACATTGGGCTACCAGAGGACCGGTTGGGAAGACCGATAATAAACCATCTGCCTGATGGTGCGGGCCTCCACCTGAGGGACTTCTTCAGTTTGCACAGAACTGGCAGCAGTCTACAACAGATGCCTGGGTGCAGGAAGCAGTATCTCTAGTTTATACTTTTGCCTTCAAGAAGCACCTTCCTCGAAGGTTTTTTTGTGCCAGCCCGTCTCAGGTAGAGACGAAGGCCAGGGCTTTGTTAGAGGCAGTTCAGAAATTGCTTCACTCAGGAGCAGTCATTCCAGTTCCTCCTGTACAATGAAGACAGGGTTTTTACTCTAACCTGATTTTAGTTCAGAAGCCAAATGGGTCTTTTCGGCCCATTCTCAATCTCAAAATACTGAACAAATACATTTGGGTACCTATGTTTCACATGGAGACGTTACGTTCCATCATTTTGGCCATGGAGCCAGGGGATTATATGGTATCCCTGGATATACAGGATGCTTACCTACATGTTCCTATAGCACTGTCCCACCAGTGCTATCTCAGGTTCGCTATCCTCCAACAGCATTTTCAGTTCCAGGCCCTACCTTTTGGGTTAGCCACAGCTCCCAGAGTATTTACCAAGATTATGGTGGTAATGGCAGCTTATCTCCGCCGGCATGGATAAGAATTTTTCCATACGTCTACGTTCTTTTAATCCTGGCACATATGCAGCATTTGCTCTTATGTCATCTGCAACAGACAATAATGTGTCTGCAGAACCACGGGTGACTCATAAACTGGTCAAAATCGTCTGGTTCCGTCACAGCGGATGACTCACCTGGGGGCTGTACTAGATTCAGGTCTTAAGAGAGTAAGTTTACCTCTGAACAAGATATCCAAAGTCCAGTCAAGGATTCAGGACTTGTTACACATTCAAAAGGTATCCATTCACGCAGCAATGCGCGTGATGGGTTTGATGGTGTCAACATTCGACATGGTGGAATATCCACTCGAGGCCTCTGCAGCGTCTGATTCTTGCCAAATGGAATGGGTTGCATCAGACGATAAAAACACAGCCCATGTCTTTAACGATAGAAGTAAGGATGTCATTAGCCTGGTGGCTACAGACATCCCATCTGGACAAGGGGAGACCCCTTTGGATATCAGATTAGGAAATTCTAACAACAGACGCTAGTCTCCAGGGCTGGAGAGCAGTGTCAGGAAGGGTGTGTTTTCAGGGGCAATGGACAAAGGAAGAAGGTTCCCTGCCCATAAACATATTGGAACTTCGGGCCATATACATGGCACTGATTCAGGCAAAGGACATTCTTCAGGAAAAACCAGTCCAGATCTGCTCAGACAATGCTACGGCAGTAGCGTACCTCAACCATCAGGGAGGAACTCGCAGCCGAAAAGCGATGAAGGAGGAAAGTCACATACTAAAGTGGGCAGAACTTCATCATCCAGCCTTGTCCGCAGTGTTCGTTCCGGGAGTCCTAAACTGGGAAGCGGACATTCTCAGTCAACATGCCATTCAGGCAAGCAAATGGTCTCTACACCCGGCGCTCTTCCACACTCTAGTAGACAAGTGGGGGTTGCCATAGATAGATCTCATGGTGTGCCGTCTGAACAACAAAGTTCTCGCATACGGGTCAAGAACAAAGGATCCCAGAGCAACCTTTGTGGATGCCCTGTCTGTGAGATGGGACTTTCATCTGGCTTATGTTTTTCCTCCAATCACCCTAATACCCAGGGTGGTGAGAAAGATAAAGCAAGGGAAAGGTGCCGTGATACTAATAGCTCCGGCTTGGCCCAGAAGACATTGGTACACAGATCTGCAGAGGATGTCGATGGATGCTCCAATTCTGCTCCTTCAACGTCCAGATCTACTTATGCAGTGTCCTTGTTATCACAGACATCTGCATCGACTGTCTTTGACGGCGTGGCTCTTGATACCTCTACCATGAAGAGGATTCTCACAACAGGTAATTCAAACAATGCTCAGAGCAAGGAAACCTTCCTCAGCTCGCTTTTATCACCGAATATGGCAAACATATTCATTGGTGCAGTGAACGGAAAATGAAGCCTAAGTCTTTCAGAGTTTCCAGGGTCTTAGCATTCCTTCAGGCAGGAATTGATAAAGGTTTGAAGGTGGCTTCCTTAAGAGTGCAAGTTTCATCATTGACTGTATGGTTCCAAAAGAAAATTGGCAAATTACCGGAGGTGCATACTTTTTTCCAGGGAATGTTGCGCATTCAACCTCCTTTTGTTCCTTCTACAGTGCCTTGGGACTTAAGTCTAGTCCGGAAAGCCCATCAAGTTGCCCCATGTGAACCACTTCATAAAGTGAATCTTAAATGGTTGACAGCTAAATTTCTCTTTCTACTTGCTATTACGTCAGCTAGAAGAGTATCAGATTTAAGGGCATTATGTCATTCCCCATTATCCAGATAAAGCAGTTCTAAGAACTAGATCTGGGTATCTTCCGAAGGTGGTGTCTAAATACCACCTTAATGAAGAAATTGTAGTCCCAGCTTTCCAGGTACCGGTCCTTTCTGCGGGAGATGCATCGCTGGACGTGGTCCGTGCATTAAGGATCTATGTGGATCGTACAAGTGCCATCAAAAAGACAGACACACTCTTTGTTGTCTACATATTTCACAAGAGGTGATGGCCTGCGATAAGCAGACACTGGCAAGATGGCTTCGGATGACTATTTCAGAAGCATATTCTCAGGCTGATCTCACTGTTCCGGCTAATGTGTCTGCTCCCTCTACTCGTAAGGTAGGTCCATCATGGGCAGCACAACGTGGTGCTTCAGCAGAACAGATATGTAAGGCAGCCACATGGTTTTCCATTAACACATTCATTAGACAATATGCCTTGGATACCTTTTCCTCTCTTGACGCTGAATTTCGGCGAAGGATTCTCCTGTCCAATCAGGAGCGTCCCCACCACTAAATTGCTTTGGGAAATCCCATTGTTATCCTGTGGATAACCTGTGGACACTGCCAGAGAAATATATGTTATGGTAAGAACTTACCATTGATAACTGTATTTCTCCTAAGTCCACATGGATCCCACCCTGATGCACCTGATTTGAGGATCCTTTTACTCACTAACCTCTTCCTTTTTGTACGGAAGGGTGTGCATGTGTGTTCTTATCGCCTGATTAGGGCTATCTATGATGCTCCTGCCTTGAGCTTTGGAATACAATAATTTGCCTGAGCAAGGGGGCGGGGATATATGGACGGGCCTGTCGCATGCTGGGAGGCCGGGAAAGCTTTGACCAATTGGTGCAATCCGCTGTCGCTTCATCATATCCCATTGTTATCCTGTGGATCCTGTGGACTTAGTAGAAATTCTGTTATCAACGGTAAGTTCTTACCATAACGTATGTGTAGCTGTTTCTCTTACATCCATAGGGGACACTGGGAAGCAGGTTACAGTGGGGTATAGGCGGGGTCCATGGAGTCTGCGCACTTTAAAACTTTACGTGTGTGACTGGCTCCTCCCCACCCATATGCCCCTACGATGAGCCCAATTTAGAAAAGAGTGCCGTCAGAGCTGGACACTACTCTGGAGGGCTCTACAGATTTTTTGTTTCTTTTAATTGTTTTCTTGATATCTACAGGCAGCCAGCTGGCTACTTGCTACGTGGGAGCTACCAGGGGGACCTGTTCCAACCTCTTGAAGTTGGCACCCAGGTCCCCAGCTGCCAGGACATGTGTCCCAGGGTCCTTTGATGCAGCTTTAGTTTTAAGTCACTGCAGCCAGTCGCCACATCGGCAAGCAGGCTGAAGCCATCAGGGTAATATAATACAGGGAACCCATTAGCGGGGACTCTGGGGTACAAGTAGACGGCTAGAACAGCAGTGACAGGCTTATTGAGATAGCGGGTGCGGTCTGAGAGCCGTCGCACACCATTACCGTATTGTTACCCCTGTCACCGCTTCCCATAAGGGTGGCTATGAGATGGCGGGTGTGTGCTTTTGCCGAATTATGCTATGGAGGGGCACTGACCACGCGTCTACTTTCTGCTCTGTACACGCCAGCTAGAGATCTTGCAGCTGGTGTATAGAGGGGGCAGAGTCAAAGTGTTCCTGCCGTCTCACTTCCAAGCAGGAGCGAGGTGATGCCTGCACCGCAAGCCAACTTCTAGTAGCTCCACACCAAACTGTAAGTATACAGTGGGGACTAGAGGGGGGAGAGATTGTACTTAATAATTACCAGTTCTCTGTATTAACAGTTCTGGTTTTGCCTTAGCTATATCGTAAGGGTTCAAATTACCTATCTCTCTCTTTTTTTTCCCCACCCCCGCTTTATTCTTTCTGCTGTGACTGGTCTAATATATATCTTTATATAAATATATATGTGTATATAATATATAATCTGTGTGCTTGGTATGTGTGTTCTGCATAAATGGCTGGCAAGGGTACTGCTCCCAAGGCTTCACATAAAGTCTTTAGAATTGTTCTGTAAAGTTTACAAAGACTTCAACAGATATATCCTTATATTGTGAACAGTGTTCCGAGGAGTCTGCTTCACAAGCTACCTCCAGGGCACAGGACACGGCTCCAGGTTGGTTGTCCACATTCACTGGGGTGATGTCTAATATCTCTTCTGAGGTGGCTGCAGCCAGGAAAGATAGAGCACATTTTTGGGTGCACATCTTTCAGGCACCTGAACACGCTTGGGCTCAGACCCTCGCAAGGTCGGTTGAAGGTTTGGCATCTGGGATGGCACCTGCCAGACAGGCTTCTCTTGTTTCTCAACAGGTACCCAAGAATTGTCAATTACCAGCTGTGTTACAGTCAGACGACTGACAACAATATGCTGCAGCTGGAGGAAGGTGAATTTGTGCAGGATTCTGAGGAGGACCCGCATCAGGAGGAAGAGACCATTACTCAGGGGGTAAATGCTCTCATACTGGTGGTAAGGGAGGTTCTCAAGATTCCAGACTGAGCCTGAACTGACCCAACCTTCGTATTTTGGACCAAAGCAGAGTGCTTCAGTCACTTTTCTTATTGCACATAAGTTGGATACTCAATTTGCAGAAGCCTGGAGAAATCCAGATAAAAAGTTTCAGGTAACAAAGAGAATAGTTACTACATTTTCTTCACCTTTTCCTTCTGAGAATAGGCATCTGTGGGAAACTCGACCCACAGTGAACCCATCTGTGTCCCTATTAGCCAAGAAGATTGTGCTTCTGGTACCGTAGGCTGCCGCTCTTAAGGTGCCATTGAAAACAACATAGTCGATCAATACGGTGGTGGGGGTTGTGCTCCTACCAGTCATTGTAAGTTGCTGGGTAAATAGGGCTGTTGAGGACTTGGCTTAGAAGCTGGTAGCAGGTATTCAGGCGGGTCACTCTACAGAGGACTTAGTCACCCTGGCGCAACATATCCAGGAGTTGGCGGTCTATCATTGTGAGGCTTCACGTGAGGTAGGTCTGCTTTATTCTAAGATCTCTGCTATGGCTATCTCTGCTCGGAGAGCTTTGTGGCTTCGACAATGGTTGGCGGATACAGAATCCAAACGAGGTGTTGAAGCATTGCCATATGGAGCTGAGGCTCTATTTGGGCCGGACATGTTGGTAAGTCTACTTATCTTCCCTCTGCAGCACCTCCACGCTATTCCTATACAGGGCTCTCCTTTCGGTTCTTTTGTCCTACCAGATTCAGGGGCCAAGCCAGAGGGGCATCTAATGCGGCAAGAGGAACCAGAGGTCGAGGTCGACCTGCTGCTATCGTTTCCCAGCAGAATCCTAAACCTGCCACAAAGACCACTATATGACGGTCTTCCTTCTCACCTGGGGGGATCCCAGCGTGGGAGCACATCTGAGGGATTACCCAGACACATAGGTCAGAAAAAAGCAAAATTATACTTACCGATAATTTCATTTCTTCAAGATACTTCATGGCAGCCCTTAGTCAGGGATTACAACCCATTCCCCTAGCACTAGACAAGTCATTTTTCTCACATTTTAAGGACCGGCCACTTCAGGTATATAGCTCCACTCCTTCCCTTCCTCCTTAGTCTTTTGAGTGTCTCCTCACATTTTGGTTCCTGTGAAAAAACATTCTAAGGGTGGGTTATTATAGGCTGCCATGAAGTATCTTGAAGAAATGAAATTATCGGTAAGTATAATTTGCTCTTTTCTCCTACGCTACTTCATGGTAGCCCTTACTCTGGGATATACCAAAACATAACGGAGGGTATTAAATGGTCCAGGAGACTTAATTTCATGCTGAAATAATCATTATTATAATGCTTCCTTAAGAACCTGATACCCAAAGTCGGCATCCGTGACATCCAATGCGTTGTTACTAGAAAAGGTATGGACCGATGAACAGGTAGCGGCTGCATATATGTCCTTTGCCGACACCTGCGCCTTCTTAGCTCAAGAATTTGCAATCACCCTGGTAGAGTGTGCCTTCAGTTCTTCTGGAATCTCTTGACCACTTCTCTCATACACGAACGTTAACAGTTCTTTAATCCATCTGGAGATGGTCTGCTTTGTAGGCGTTTCACCTTTTTTTCATTCCTGCATGCAATACAAACAAATGCTTTGTTTTCTGAAAACCTTCAGTTCTTTCCAGATAAATCGAGATTGCCCGTAGCAAATCCACTCAATGCAATTTCTCCTCTTCCTTATTTTGTGGTTGAGGATAAAAGGAAGGCAGAATAATTTCCTGATTCACATGAAATTCTGAAACTACAGTTAGGCAGAAAATTAGGATTTGTTCTCAGAACAACTTTATCCTGTAGGAAATTCAAGTAGTCCTCTTCTGCCCAGAGAGCCTGCATTTCACCAACTCTTTTGGCTGAGGTGATGGCAGTTAGAAATATTACCTTCCAAGTTAGTAGTTTTCCCGGAATGTCTTGCAATGGTTCAAAAGGAGGTAACGTTAAGGCATTTTATATCAAATTCAAATCCCACTGTGCTATGGCTGATCTGATTCGAGGTTGTATCCTCTTTATTGCCTGACAAAACTTCTTTATAAGATCTTCAGACAATCTTCTATCCAGCAATACACTGAGAGCTGCTATCTGACCCTTAATAGTTGACACCGCCAGTCCTTTTTCGTTTTCATCGATTAGGAACTGTAATACTTGAGATGTCTCTGCTTCTCTTACATCAAATCTTGAATCTGTCCAAGAGATAAGTCTTCCAGATTCTATAATAGACATTAGGGGACATCTTCTTTCTCGCCTGTATCAGAAGATTAATAACTTGCTCAGATAGACCCCTCTTTCTCAGTAGTTCCCGTTCAATTTCCATGCCGTTAATCGAAGCTGCCATAGGCCCCTGATGCAATAAATCCACTGTCATTGGTAATATCTGGGGTTTTCCCACTGCCATTCTTATTACTGATGGGAACCATACTCTCTTTGGCCAATCAGGCAGCACTATGACTTGTACTTTTTCCTCCCTGGTTTTCTTCAGCATACGAGTAATTATTGGAAACGGTGGCAACACATACCCCAGCTTGAAGTTCCATGCCAGGGAAAATGCATCTATTTCTCCATTCCCTGGAAGATATCGGGAGAAAAACCGAGGTAATTTCTCTGGCTGGGTCCACAGGATTATCCACAGGATAGCATTGGGATATGCTGGAGCGACAGCGGAAATGGCACCAACACGGTGACGAGCTTTCTGGCCTCCCAGGATGCATCGGGGCTTCACCATATAATTCCGCCCACTGATTCAGTCAAATAAAGATAAAGCAGCCTGAAGCTTTTATTATTTTATTTTTATAGTCTTACTATGTTTTTTTTGAGCGACTTTTCCTAACAGCGTCTTAAACGCATACGGGAAAGAGTCACTCCAACAACTCCCCACCGGGTCGCAACAATGCTTACCTTCACGCTACAGTGCTGTCTCGACGGGCGTCTGTGTCGGATGTTCTAGCAGCTCCAGCAGACGTAAACAGGCTGTGGCAGGAGCATGGGGGGAAGGTAAGTCTATGGATTTCCTCTTACTAGGGAGGTCCGGACACAGCTACACTGTATTGGTGGAGACTACAAACAGTGTGTTGATGCGCCGAACACCTCGAGTGCGACAGCGCTATGCTCTAGGGATCATAGGCGCCAGGACTAGGGTGAGGCCACGATCCTTAAAGTTTAAGTCAACGGGGGGAATCAGACGCTCTCCTGGCCGTCCCTCCTCCAAGTTCATGACCAGTTTCCGCGCGCCTCCCATCCATGAACTGAATGACCTCACTTCCGTCTCAGACGCTACCGCGAGGGTACTCGGTCACAGCTTAGACGCTGCGGTTGTGTACACTAGAGAACCCGCCTAGACCGAGTCGCAGGCCTTAGCGTCTGTATACACGTGTAAGTCACTGAGCGTCCGTGTCTTGCATCAGTTATCCGAAAGGCAGTGTACACCAGTAGCGTCTGAATCCACTCGGCGTCTGCGCGCGTATTTGTTTGGATATGGAAGTGTGGTGAGTCTCCCTGTATCCCGCTCTACGGAGGAAGGGTATACAGTACTAAAAATTCTCTCTACTTGTTAGTATGAATTGTTCATTTTTAGTACATATTGCATATGAGATCTGTATATTACTGTGGTTTCTGCATGTTATGTTTGGAAAAAATCAGTTAAAACAGAAGTACAATTTTCCTACTTACTTGTAAGTTGTTATGGGGGTTGTATTCTCATATGACAATGTCTAATGCCTTAACATGTGACTGACTGCTAGTATGTGTGCTGACTTTTCTATGTCGTCAGTCCTGTTCTGACCTTCAAGATTGATCTCACTTCTATATATCCATATATAGGTGATTTTCAGTCACAAATTGTGTAGTCATTAACAGATTATTACCATGTTTGTGAGCGGCAAAAGTGACAAGGAGAATTTATCAGGCACTCCTACATCCCTAACATGCTTATCTTGTAAGACAGGGGTAATTGGTGTGGACCAGTTGGTCACTTATGAGGGGTTGTGTGCGAACTGTTTTGCTTTTCAGCAAAGAAAAAAACAGGATTTGGTTCAACAACCAACAGAGCCACCATGGAATATGTTCGCAAAGACTTAGTCTTCAATAGCGGACAGGTTAACTCCGGTAGCGTCACCCCAGGGGTTAGGTTACACTATTAACCCATACATGCAGCTCCCTTCCTACGGCTTGGTTCCAGTAGCCTCTACAAGTAACCAAGGGACAGGTAAGACTAAGACAGATACGTCTATGTGGCAGACTACACAAGATGATACAACAGATGATGATACAGTATATTCAAATACTCCGTATGATGATCAGTCGCAGAGTTTTAGTTCAGAGGATGTAGCTGAACTTATTGATGCTGTGAAGGCTGTTCTCTCCTTGGAAGAGCCAGCCAACACAGTGTCAAAATCTAAAGCACCTGTGTTTAAACGAACAAAGAGAGTTAAAACTGAATTCCCGGCATCAGATGAGCTGACGGAAATGATGGATGAGTCTTGGGCAACGCCCAGTAAAAAGTACAAGATTCCGAAAAGATGGAATTCTTATTATCCATTTCCAGCTGTGGATTGTTTGAAAAGAGAAGTTCCTCCAAAAGTAGATGCACATGTTCTGCGACTTGTGCAAAAATCTGCTTTACCACTGTCCTCTACCTCACTAAATGATGTCACAGACAGAAGGGTAGATAGTTTCTTGAAAAATGTATTTTCTATAGTAGGAGCAGTGGTAAGACCTGCTATGGCTTCGGCCTGGGTAGCAAAGGCAATGGGCGAATGGATAGAGGATAGAGAATGGCCTCTCTTCTCCTAATAGGGAGCAAGAGGATCTTTTAAGCCGTTTAAGACAATCTGCCCAATACTTGGAAGAAGCAGCAATTGATATGGGTACAGTTGCTTCTAAAGCTTCAGCCTTGACAATAGCAATCGTAGAGCAGTTTGGCTACGTACCTGGAAAGCAGATGCGGAATCCAAGAAAGAATTGGAAGCATTGCCTTTCATTGGTAATATATTGTTTGGGAAACCATTATCTGATATCCTAGAATCAGAGGTTGAATCAAAAAAGGTCAGATTTCTGGCTACTTATAACCCTAAGACTAGGGGTTCAAAGTTTTGCTCATTTCGGTGGCAAAGCGAAAGCTAAAGAGGAGTCTAAGCAGCCCCAGTCCAATAGATCGGCCAGGGGTAGGAAGCAATGGGCTAGTAGAAAGCCAGCATCCAAGCCTGAACAGAAACCATCAGCCTGAAGAGACGGGCCTCCGCCTGGAGGATTCCAGGGTTGGGGGCCGACTCCTTCATATTGCACACATATGCCAACAGTTGACGACAGATGCTTGGGTGCAGAAGGTGGTATCTCAGGGGTATGGGTTCCCATTCAGGAGGCAGCCTCCTCAAAGATTTTTTTTGCACCAGCCCATCTCGTATAGAGTCGAAGGCCAAGGCCCTACAAGAAGCAGTCCAAAAATTACTGCAGTCAGGTGTTATTGTCCCAGTACCTCCATCACAAAAGGGACAGGGGTTTTACTCCAATCTATTTCTAATCCAGAAGCCAAATGGGTAATTTTGACCAATTCTCAATCTCAAAATGTTAAACAAATACATTTGGATTCCAAGGTTCCACATGGAGACATTACGCTCCATAATGTTGGCTATGGAACCGGGAGATTACATGGTATCTCTGGATGTACAGGATGCTTACCTACATGTGACTATAGCACTGTCTCATCAGTGCTACCTCAGGTCTGCCATCCTTCAGGAACATTTTCAGTTCCAAGCCTTTCCCTTCGGGCTAGCAACAGCACCCAGGGTGTTTACCAAGATTATAGTGGTTATGGCATTTTATCTCCGCAAGCAAAGGATAAGAATATTTCCATACCTCGACGACCGGTTAATCCTAGCACATTCGCAGGAGTTACTTCTGAGCCATCTTCAACAGACAATAGTTTGTTTACAGAGACACGGGTGGCTCATAAATTGGGAAGAGTCGTCTCTGAATCCGTCACAGCGGATGGTCCATTTGGGGGCCATATTGGATTCAGACCTACATAGAGTTTTCTTACCAGAGAAAAAGAAGGTCCAAGGTGCAGGTCATGACTCAGGAAGCGTTGCACGCCCAGACAATGACAGTCCATGCAGCAATGCGACTGTTGGGTCTGATGGTATCAACCTTCGACATGGTGGAATATGCGCAATTCCACTCCAGACCATTACAGCACCTTATTCTGACCAAATGGAATGGAAATCATCAGACAATAAAAAAAAGCAGATGATAAAGTTTCCAGTAAACGTAAAAAGGTCTCTAGCATGGTGGCTACAGACAGACCATTTAAACAAGGGGAGACCCTTTTGGATAAAAGAATGGCAAGTCCTGACAACAGATGCCAGTCGGCAAGGCTGAGGTGCGGTACACGTAAGCCTTTGGTTCCGGGGAAAATGGACTGTATGTCAAAGTCGCCTACCAATAAATCTGTTGGAGATCAGGGCCATTTTCATGGCTCTAGTTCAGGCAAAGGACAGTCTGCAAGGAAGACCGGTACAGATTTGCTCAGACAATGCGACAGCAGTAGCATACCTCAATCATTAAGTAGGAACTCACAGCAAGAGACTGATGGAAGAAGTAACTCCCATTCTAAGATGGGCAGAACTCCATCTCCCAGCATTGTCAGCAGTGTTTGTCCCAGGTGTACTGAACTGGGAAGCGGATTTTCTCAGTCGACAGACCATTCAGGAAACCGAATGGGCATTACACCCAGAAGTATTTCAGATGATAGTGAACAGATGGGGTCTACCAGAGATGGATCTCATGGCGTCTCGTCTAAACAATAAAGTTCCAAAGTACGGATCGAGAACAAAGGATTCCGGAGCGATCCTTGTAGATGCACTGTCAGTAGAATGGAAATTTCGTCTGGCATATCTGTTCCCTCCAATATCTCTGTTATCCAGAGTAGTGAGAAAAATAAAGCAAGCAAATTTTAATAGCTCCAGCTTGGCCAAGAAGGCATTGGTACACAGATCTACTGAGAATGTCCGTGGAAGCACCGATACTGCTTCCTCAACGTCCAGATCTGCTAATGCAGGGTCCTCGTTGTCACAGTCATCTGGATCGTCTGTCTTTGACGGCGTGGCTGTTGAAACCTCTATCTTAGAAGCTAGAGGATTTTCGAAGCAAGTAATCCAAACTACGCTTAGAGCAAGAAAGCCTTCTTCAGCTCGTGTGTATCATAGAATATGGTAAACCTATATTCATTGGTGTACTGGAAAAAGTTTGAATCCAAGATCTTTTAAAGTATCCAGGATTTCGGATTTCCTTCAAGCAGGATTGGATAAAGGTTTGAAAGTAGCTTCCTTGAGAGTTCAAGTATCCGCATTAACTGTATGGTTTCAGCGACAGATTGCTGATTTACAGGATGTACGTACTTTCTTTCAGGGAGTTGTACATATTCAACCTCCATTTGTTCCTCCTGCAGCTCCCTGGGATTTGAATTTAGTTCTTAAATTCCTCCAGGGTCCTCCGTTTAAACCACTTAGGAGAGCAGATTAAGGGAAGAATATACAGCGCTATAAACTGGATATAGACAATATAGCCTTTTATTTATACAAAAATTAACATTTAGTTGCAGCAACAAAAATTAAAATATATATATATATATATATATATTAAAATTATATAAAATAGGGCAAACACAGCACAACACTTCATTGAATATATTACCACATATAGAGGCCAAACACAGTCTCCTGTATTGAATCCTTGGAAAAATGTCACAGTCCAGGGAGTGTATATAGCACTTGTGAAGATGGTACAGTCCATATGGAGTGAATGGAGGACCTTCAAAGCTTGATTTTGGACGGTTAGAGTCCTATTGGAAGCATGGTCTCTTACTCCTCTCTCGGACACCAACATGTTCCCCGTTTGGAGCGTAAAGGATTTCTAGGCGTATTCCAGGAACTGGATGTATAACTGTAGTGATGGCCTCTGCTGACTGACGCGTTTCGCTGTGTCAACAGCTTTGTCAAGGTGTGTGTGTGTGTCCATTGTGAAATTGCCCTTTATAAAGGCTGTGCTGATTGCCCATTGTTTGCAGCTGTACTTAATTTACAATCATCAAATATCATAAAAAATAAAACTATATCCAGTTTAATTTAATCTTAATAAATGGAGACAAGTGTATATATACCTAGAAGCCACTTTTGTTTATTATTACTTATATTCAGTATATTTAACAATAAACATTTTCTGATTTTAGTATTGCGATCATGTGACCGCATAAGTATGCTTCCTGTGTTTGGAACACATACCAGACTCCAATAGGTTATGGAGATCGGAAGCGCCGATCACGTGACGCTGTTTATGTACACGTGACCGGCTCCAATACTCGCGAGAGCCGCAGAGAACGCATCGAGGCCACGGTCACATGACCGGACCCGCGTGCGTGACGCAACTCTCGGAAGCAAGTCATGTGGTCACGGTCACATGACCGGACCCACGTGTGTGACGCGACTTCTGGAAGTGAGTGACATACTGGCAATCCGGACACGCCGGCCAGTATCCACAATGGGCTCAGTAGCCCTTAGTTCCGTATAATCGATACTATTATGTTTGAAGAGAGAAAGACCCCCAGATTATATATCTCTTTGGTGAAACATGATAAAAATAAATATAAAGAAAACAAGAAAATAATTTTTTTTTTTAACTACAGACATTAAATTAAATATACATACATAACATATCTGACATTCCCATATGTAGCAGATTGTGTAAAAAATATATATATATACCTTATCTACAAATATCCACCTAGACATGATTTGATATAAATCCATATAATCCCAATTATATATTTAACCATGATGGAAAATTGTCAATCTTCTAATAACCCAGCTCTATAGTGACATCTTGTGGAATTATTTATTAATGGCATTCACATAATAAATAACCAGTCTAGAAATCATACATGGTGTAAATAATATTCCCTGTATTGTAAACCATAATTAAACTATTGATAACAATTTTTTTTATTTTATTATTATATAATGTTTTAATTAAATTGATTAAACCGGAAACCTAAAGTACTGCATTTAGTTCCAAAGCTTCATTCAGGCCACAGGGATATAAGGAATTCAACTGGAGTGTCCAAAATATCTCTTGTCGACAAAGTCGAGTATATCTATCCCCTCCTCGACATGTCGGTGGAATATATTCCAGGCCAATAACTTTTAAAGAGCTGGGATCTTTATTATGATGGTACACAAAGTGTCTAGATAGGCTATGTTTCATTAGCCCATTTATGACATTTCTACGATGTTCCATGAATCTTAATTTCAAGGCTCTAGTCGTTCTACCAACATATTTTAAGTTACATCCGCATTTCAATATATATATAACCCATGACGTATTGCAATTGATAAAAGTGGAGATATTTATAAATTTCTCCTCCAAAGCTATATCAATCTTTTTGGTTTTATTATATGCATGTAAACATGTTGTACATTTATTGGCTCCGCATTTATAGAAACCTTTAGGTTTCGTGGATAGCCAACCCCCTTCGGAGTTTATTCCTATATCTGATGAATGACTTCCTGTGGGGTTCTTTAGTTGGCTAGGTGCCAATATGTTCTTTAGGGATTTGTTTTTCTTAAAAATAAACTCTGGCTTAGCTGGAAGAATACCATACAAAATTGGATCATTTAGAAGCATATGATAATTTTGTTTGATCGTATTTTTAATCTGATTAGATCGATTATTAAATCTAGATATAAAGGCCAATTCTTTCTTATTATCAGAGGAAACTTTGGATTTCGGATGAAGTAATGTATGTCTATCTACTTGACTTACTTCTAGGAATGCTTTATCCAGTAGATGTTGTGGATAAACCCTATCGCTAAAGGATTCCATTAATCCTTTTGCTTGAGATTCAAAGGCTTGGGTGGTGGAACAGTTTCTTTTAATACGTAACAATTGACTTTTAGGGATATTGCTCTTCCATGACTGGTGGTGTGCACTCTTATAATTTAAATATGAATTATGATCAACATCCTTGGTGTAATTAGACGTATGGATACAATTATCCACTATTTCTAAAGAGATATCTAAAAAATTAATTTTGGAAGAACTAAAGTTAGAAGTGAAGGTTAAATTAAAAGTGTTGGTGTTGAGAGAATTAACTAAATCAGAAAATTGTTGTGATCCCCATCCCAAATGAAGAAAAGGTCATCGATGTAACGCCCATAGAGGATGAGATGGTCGCCGAGTCCACCTCCCCAAATAAGGTCCTCTTCCAAGTGTCCTACATAAAGGCTAGCGTAACTCAGCGCAAATCTTGTCCCCATGGCGGTTCCCATCGTTTGACGATAAAACGTGTCCGAAAAAAGAAAATAGTTGTGAGAAATGATGAAGGAAATGGAGTCGACAATAAACTCCCGGTGTCTCTCTGAAAGGTCTCCATCTGTTGACAATATTTGATTGATAACCTGTACACCTAACTGGTGAGGAATATTTGTATAAAGACTGGATACATCCGGAGAAGCAAATGCATATGAAGATTTCCAGGTAACCCCCTGGATTAGTTCTAAAAAGTGCATAGTATCTTTAATATGGGACCTTAATCGAGAGACACGCGGTTGGAGAAAGTTGTCGACATAGGCAGATAAAAAAGAAGTGAGGGAATTAACACCCAAAATAATAGGACGTCCCGGGGGTGAAGTGAGGGACTTGTGAATCTTGGGGAGGTGATAATGGACGGGAATGGTGGGATGAAGGGGAAAAATAAACTTTAGTTCTTCCTTAGATATCACTCCATCCTGGAGAGCTCCTTGTAAAAGAGCATATAATTATTTTTGATATAGGGGGGTGGGCTCATAATACAGGACAGAAAAGATTACATCCAGGAAGCCTTACGACAATTAGGTGATGTGAACTTCTATGAGGTCCTTGCACGGGATCCCACCCCCCTATATCAAAAAGAATTATATGCTCTTTTTTTTAAAAAAATTCTTTATTTTTCATTTTGCAAATTGAAACAATTTCCATATATTTCAGTATATATGTCAAAAAAATAGAACTTAGACAGTAGTCTCATAGCATAGTGACTGTAGTTATAAAGATGGCAACAAAGAAAAAGGGGTTAACAGATACATATATGTCATCCTACGCTGTACGTCATTCAACATAAGACATAATATTTGGAATAAAGAGCACCTCGTAACAATACCACTCATTAACATAGTAACTATACAATATTTGAGGTAGCAAACATTTAGAAACAATTAAAAATTAAAAGGGAGAGGACAAGGGGAAAAAAGGGAAAATGGGGGGAAGTGGAGAAGGTCACATATGTAGATCACTCAGAAACCAGAGAGGAGGTATCAGCAAGTTCCATCCTCAGTGTGTATTCAGGGGTGCGTAATCAGCATAGGTCTTAGTGGTCTTAAATTCTATCCAGTGAAGCCAAGTAGCTATATAGTCTGAGTATTTGTCTAAGGCGGCAGAGTAAACATCTCCATATGCATATAGAAATCAATGCGTTGGAACCACTCCCATATTGTCGGTGGGTTAACGGACCGCCAGTGTACTGGGAGTACAGCTCTTGCCGCGTTATTTAAGTGTTTAAGAAGGGACTTCTTGGAGTGAGACAGGGGGATATTTGAGTGTGATAGAAGCTAAAAATCCGGACCTGTTGGCACTGGGCCTCCCAGAATTTCTATTGATAGTTTAATAATTGTGCTCCAGAAGGGTGCAATAGACGGGCAGTCCCACCAAATGTGGATCAACGTACCAGTACCCCTACCACATCGCCAGCACAGGGGAGAAACTGAGGGGTAAAATTTATGTAGAAGAGACGGGCACCTGTACCATCTCGTCAGTAATTTGTATTGTGTTTCCACAACTTCCAGGCTAGTGGAGCATTGTGCCATAACCTTGCAATGTGTATCCCAGTGGATCTTGATTCCCCGATGTAGTAAGTCTTTATCCCAAGCATCACAGAAAGAAGGGACAGCAGGGAAGCAGCCCTGCAGAAGGATTTTGTAATTACCCGACACTACATGTGAGGGGGCCATCTCATGATTGCACATGGATTCAAAGGGAGTAAGAGCCTTATAAAGGTCTATCGCTCCTTTCTGCGTGGTAATGAAATGGCGCACCTGGAGGTAGAACCAGTAGTCCTTAGCAGGTATATCGCCCGCTGCCTGTATCTCAGAGAATGTTTTGAGTTTGCCATGTGCAAGCAAGTGAATCACCCTAGTCACACCCGCCCTCTCCCATCTAGAAGCAATCGTATTGGACCTTCCCGGAGGGAACAGCGGGTTATCGAAAATAGGTATAAGGGATGTTCGTCTAGACGAGATTCCCATCTTGTAACGAAGTGTCCGCCATAAAGCTAAAGTGGGCCCCACAGTGGGATGGAATGAGCGGCTGAATTTAGGAGACCAGGGCATGCTTGTAAATTAAGATTAGTGGAAGAAGCATCTAGATCAACCCACTGTTTCCTATATGGACTGGGGCGGGACCAATCTACAATCCTATGCAGTAGTGTGGCATGATAGTATGCAGAAATCATAGGCAGTTGTTGTCCGCCTTGAGATTTCAGTCTAGACAAATGGCTATGCTCGAACCTAGGTTTCCGTCCGCCCCAAATGAAGTGGCTTATCGCCTTGTGTGCTTCTGCTAAGAATTTAGGGGGGAGTTTCGAAGGGATGGTTTGAAAGAGATATAAGAAGAAGGGAGAATGTTCATCTTCACTATATTTATACGGCCTAGCCATGAAAACCTCTGCGTGAGCCAATACGCCATCTCCTGACGCAGTTTGCGGAGAAGAGGGGTGTGGTTAATGGCAACTATAGCATTGAGCGTCGAAGGGATTTGAAACCCTAGATATGTAATATGGGATTTCTGCCATGTGAATTGAAATGACTGCGCCAAGAGAGAGGCCGATGCAGGTGGGAGCGTAATATTCATTGCCATAGATTTAGAATAATTAATTTTAAAATTTGATAGGTTTCCGAATCGCGTAAATTCTTTCATAAGGCTGGGTAGAGAAATCAAAGGATTTGTTATGACCGCCAATAAGTCGTCTGCGAAGAGGGCCAAGCGGTGATCAACCTTGCCTACCTGCAGGCCTGCAATGTTAGGGTTGCATCTGATCGCACTGGCCAGAGCCTCCATACATAGGACAAAAATTAGAGGTGACAGCGGGCAGCCCTGGCGCGTGCCATTGGATATCGGTATTGGTTCAGAAAGAACGCCATTCACCCTAACCCGAGCTGATGGAGCTCTATACAATGAGAGAATCCTCTGCAAGAAAACATCTCCTAGACCCAGGCGTCTGAGCACCGCCTCCATAAAGTCCCAGTCCACCCGATCAAAGGCCTTTTCTGCACCCGTGGAGAGGAGCATAAAAGGGACATCAGTTGCCTGTGTGTGCGCTAATAGATCAATGACTCTGTTAGTATTATCCCTTGCCTCTCTGCCCATAACAAAGCCGACCTGGTCAGGGTGTACAATATCTGGTAATAATGGCCTAAGGCGATTAGCCATGAGTTTTGCAAATAATTTGATATTTACATTCAGCAGCGATATCGGCCTATAACTGGAAGGGAGTGTCGGATCTTTAGAGTCTTTTGGAATGACAGTAATATGGGCACTCAGGGACTGGCCCGACAGAGGGACTGCTGATGATATGGCATTGCAGGCCTGCAGGAGAAGGGGGCCGAGCTTATCTTGAAAGGCATTATAATATGTGACTGGGAATCCATCCGGTCCTGGGCTTTTACCATTCGGGGATGACTTTAGGGCAGCCAGCAGTTCTTCCTCAGTGAAAGGATAATCTAGGGCCTGTGCATCGCCTGTTGGGAGAGTCGGAAAAGTAATTTTGTCTAAAAATACCTGTATGTTGTGTTTGTGATCTATGCGTGCAGACAATGTATGCGTGGAGGTCAGATCATACAAAGCAGAGTAATAAGTATGAAAAATCCCAGCTATCTCTGTATCAGAGGCATGGGACAACCCGTCAGCGTCTGTGAGTTTAGATATATACGTTAAAGATCTCTGAGCTCTAAGAGCACGTGCCAGAAGTTTACCGGGTCTATTTCCCCATCTATGGTATTTGTCGACATTTACGTAATGCCCTGCGGGTACCATCGCTGAGCAAAGTATTAAGAGCTTGTCTCGCCGTTTGGAGTTTGGCAAAAGTGTCGGACGCTAACGTGGATTTATGTGCCAATTCTAATTTTTTTATTTTCTCTAGTAGGGCGTTTCTACACTCAGCTTTTTGTTTTTTCAGGTGTGTGCCCAGTTGTATGCACTTACCCCTTATCACACACTTATGTGCCTCCTATAATGTTTCCGGAGAGACATCACCAGTCGCATTTAAAGAGACATAATCCTCTATTGCCTTCTCAATCTGGGCTCGGTAAACAGGGTCCCGAAGGATATTTAAACCTTTCACATTGTTTGAAACAATTTTTAAGCTAGCCATAATGGAAGGAATGTAGGAACTGACTGGCTGAACGATATGCTATAGCTATAGCTCCAGCATATTTTAGCACCAAGAATAACCTGAAGTTGGTGGTGGTATGGGATGGAAGGAGTGGGTGGGGAAAGAAAGGAGGACACGGATAACTGAACGTAGAAAAAGGGGAAAAAAACAAAGACATATAAAACAACATATTATAGCAATCTCTGCATTGAAAGCCATGGGTAAAAACTAAGCATCCCATGGTCTAAGAAATGTACAGCAGAGAAGGGGGTCCAAAGGGTGATAACGGGTGCAACAATTTTATGATAATTGATTAAATGGGTAGTTTAGAGGGATACGTCATGGTCAGGAAGGAGATGAGCGAAGAAAAGGGAAACAACCGCCATCTCCCTCCCCGCCACTCAGTCCCGTGCAACACACACGGAACTTCCCAGGCAGAGTACAAATATAACCTCTTCCATTAAGAGAGCAGTAAGCATTCCCAAAACAGTTTAAGCCCATACATTAAACAAACAGTAAGAAAATTAATGTGAGCTTTCAGTGAGAAAATGCAAGGAAAAAAGGTTATCACAAATTAGAGTGACAAATGCAGTCACAAGGTTTCAGAGGCATCATCAGTCCTGCCGGCTTGATTGCGTCATCTGGAGTTGCCCACTTTTTTCCAGGGCTCCCTGCGGGGGAGTGATGTAGTGGGAAGTTGCAGGGGGTCCGTCCAATTTGGCAGTGATATGAACGGTAGTCCCAGTGCAGAGCAGAACGATGGGACGTCTTCATAATCCTCAAGAACATAACATGTCCCATCGCGGGTCACTTGGACACTTAAAGGAAACCCCCAGTGGAACCTGATATCCTTCTTCCGAAGAGCTTCCGTGAGGGGGTGGAGAAGACGCCTCTGCTGTAGGGTTGCCCATGAAAGGTCCTGAAAAATATGTATGTGATGGCCATTAAAGTCTATGTTCGAGGCTTGTCTGGATTTCTGTAGGATAGTCTCTTTCACCTGAAAATAATGCAGATGGCAGATGATGTCTCTAGGCCTTTCTGTGGGTGCTCCTTTCGGTCGGAGTGCCCGATGTGCTCTGTCAAACATTATTTGAGAGCTGGGGTCGGCACCAAGAAGGCCGTTGAATATTGTAGATAACGCCGCAACCAGGCCCTGAGGAGGTACATCTTTCGGTAGACCTTTGACCCTCAGGTTATTCCACCTACCCCTGTTATCTATATCATCTAATCTACGTCTCATTTCAGTGGTGGTACGTGAGTATCGGGATACAAGATCATGTAAGTCAGCGAGCTTAGAATCCGTTTCATCCCTGTGGTCTTCTAGGTTAACCACTCTATTCGCTACTTGTGTGAGATCAGATTTGATGATGGAGAGACTTGCCTGTAGAGAATTGGGAATCTGTTTCTCCATGCTGGATAAATCCTGCTGAATGTCTTGGCGAGTCGGGAGAGAGCGTAGCTGTATAAGGACTGCCGCCATGTCGGCGGAGTCTTTACTGGCAGACCCAGATTGGCGTTTTTGGGGGGAAGAAGTCGGGGCCCCATTATCCTCCATGATGTTTGATGTCAAGGATTCAGAGAGGAGCGTAGAGGCAATAGGGTCGGGTACGGGAGTGCCAAATAAAGTACTGAAGGCTGCAGCTTGTGAGGTTGCGGATTTAGCTTTTGATGAGTTGCCAGAGCGGCGCCGCCTTGTCATTTGTCTGAGTAGAGAGAACAGAATCCAGAACAGTACCTCGTGGAAGGAAATATTAGGACATATCCCAGTAGGTATTGCACCACGTTATCCCCTCTGCGTGGCTTGGTCACATTATAGCAGAATATACATCAGGCAGGCATCGGTGGGCGCTGGAGTCAGCAGCATGACAGTATATAGAGGAAGGTAGGCTATGTCCTCCAGCTGATATTCATACAACCCAGGTAAGCAGGCTGTGTTGATGCTGGTGACCGCCAGGAAGATGGCCGCTGCGGAGCAGCAGGGGAGGCAGCCCACACGGTGAGCTTCAGCTAGGCTCCCTAAGCAGGACACAGCCGTGGGGAGAGTCCTCGGGGAGCAATGGAAGGGCTCAGGGCAGTGTCAAGGCGGCAGGGAGTTTCCGCGGGTGGCTACAGTGGTTATTTGTTGGGTGGGTGTCCCGGAGCTCACGACCCGGCCGCTGCTCGAACCAGAGGTCCCGGCTTCCGGAGCTCGACTAGGCCGGAAGTCGCGGGCATCCACGCTATTTTCTCCCGGCGTCGGGAGTGTGGGGAGCAGTGGGGGGATTGTAGGATAGATGCAGGGGGACGGAGGGCACAGGGGAGGGTGAAAAAGGCTTTTTGTATGAGTGCAGGCAGGAGCCTTTGAGAAGTGCAGCCTCTTCAGTTGCCAGCCAAGCCACGTCCCAGACTTTTCTATAATGAGGGGGCACCACTGTGATCTTGTAGCAGCAGATCACTTACCCCCCACTGGAGATGCAGCTCTTAGGTATTCTGCAGCAGTCCCCCGGCTTCCACTGTGTGCCTCTGGCTCCAGGCGCCGGCTGAGAGCTTCCTCCAAAATGGCCGCCGGGCCACCCGCGGCCCCGTCAGCCTCTGAGGCCAGAGCGATCCCGGACACCCGCAATAGCCGGCGGCGGCAGGAGATGTTCCCCCAGCAGGTCCCACAGTGAGTAGGGCTCCAGAGGGCAGGGGAGAGGTGCGTGATGTTTTCCCGCGGCCCTGGAAGTGCGCGCCGGCCCGGGATTATATGCTCTTTTACAAGGAGCTCTCCAGGATGGAGTGATATCTAAGGAAGAACTAAAGTTTCTTTTTCCCCTTCATGGAAGAGCAATATCCCTAAAGGTCAATTGTTACGTATTAAAAGAAACTGTTCCACCACCCAAGCCTTTGAACCTCAAGCAAAAGGATTAATGGAATCCTTTAGCGATGGGGATTATCCTCAACATCTATTGGATAAAGCATTCCTAGAAGTAAGTCAAGTAGATAGACATACATTACTTCATCCGAAATCCAAAGTTTCCTCTGATAATAAGAAAGAATTGGCCTTTATATCTAGATTTAATAATCGATCTAATCAGATTAAAAATACGATCAAACAAAATTATCATATGCTTCTAAATTATCCAATTTTGAATGGTATTCTTCCAGCTAAGGCAGAGTTTATTTTTAAGAAAAACAAATCCCTAAAGAACATATTGGCACCTAGCCAACTAAAGAACCCCACAGGAAGTCATTCATCAGATATAGGAATGAACTCCAAAGGGGGTTGGCTATCCACGAAACCTAAGGGTTTCTATAAATGCAGAGCCAACAAATGTACAACATGTTTACATGCATATAATAAAACCAAATAGATTGATATAGCTTTGGAGGAGAAATTTATAAATATCTCCACTTTTATCAATTGCAATACGTCATGGGTTATATATCTATTGAAATGCGGATATAACTTAAAATATGTTGGTAGAACGACTAGAGCCTTGAAATTAAGATTCATGGAACATCGTAGAAATGTCATAAATGGGTGTTAGGCGCCGGGGTCCGCTCGTCGCTGCGGCCCGGCGCCTAGCAACCAGGGACGCCGTGCGCGTACAGCCGCCGGCTCCCTGGCAACGCTAGACGCCGGGCGCATGGAGCCGCACGGACCCTAGCAACGGGGACGCCACTTACGGACTGCGTTCCCCGTTGCTGGGTTCAATTTAAATAATGAGATGTCTGTTTTCCTGGCCATGCAGCTTGGCAGCTGTATGGCATTTAATCCAATCAGCCTCCAAACAGCTGATTGGAGGACTCCCTGTTAAATACACTTCCTGGGCTTCTCACAGACGCCGGTAATAGCTTCCTGAATGCTGAATCTGTTTGCTGAAAGTGTTTCCAGTCCTGCTGTATCCGGTCGTTCCTGTTCTCAGTTGTCCTGTACTCGGAAGTCGTCATCTGTTCCTGGAGTCCTGGCTGAGCACCTTTGAACATCCAGTGGTGTTCGTGAGTCACGGCGTAGCCGTGTGTTGCGGCTTGGGCCGCTTAATTATTTATCATTTATTATTTGTGTTCCGGAGCTTTTGCGGAGGATTCCGCTCCCACAGATCCACTCTGGTATCCAGCGGTGCTGGGTAGGAGTACGGACTAGTGGATTTTGGTTGTCCTTTTCCCTGGCGGGTTACCGCACATACCTCAGGTTTAGTCAGTTAGCTTGTAGCCCCTGGCCTGGTTGTTTAGTCAGAGGGCCCCTTGTTATCACCCTGTCTCGGATTTCCCTTTGTCTCCCATTAAGACCTGAGGGGGCATCGGAGTTGGGCAGACATAATCCGCCCTTCAAACGCGGCTGCCATGGGCTCAAGCAACCATAGTCTCGCAGGGGATTTCTGACCACACGGGCGAGACAACGGAGTTAGGGCGCCAAGGGCTACTTTCTATTCCCGCTCCCTTCCCCAGCATTCCGTTCCAGTGCTCCGGTCCTTGCAATAGGACCACCTCAGACCAGAGTGCTGGAATCATAACATTATTACCGGCCACACCAAAACTTAAAATTAAACAGGGTTTGATTTTTTTCCCTTATTCAGTTTTGTAAGGTTGTCGGCCTCATGAATCCCACTGGTTTAGGGCCAAATCCTGGCCAGCTTCTAGTTAGCCAGATTCAAGAACTTACTCAGATGGTTCAGGATCTTTCCCTTCGGGTGAAGTCGCAGGAAGATCTTTTACGAACTTCCCCGAGGGTAGTTCCTGAACCGAAAATGCACTTGCCTGACCGTTTTTCTGGTGATAGGAAGCAGTTTTTTAATTTTAAAGAGTCCTGTAAACTTTATTTTCGTTTAAGACCTATCTCCTCAGGTACTGAATCTCAGCGGGTCGGAATTATTATTTCTTTGCTCCAGGGGGATCCCCAGACCTGGGCTTTTGGTTTAAAAGCAGAGGATCCGGCATTGTTGTCTGTAGACGCCTTTCTGGGGTCTTTAGGGATTTTGTATGATGACCCTGATAGAGAGGCATCCGCCGAGAGTCAGTTACGCGCTCTCATACAAGGTAGAAATCCTGCAGAGGTTTATTGTACAGAGTTTCGCCGTTGATCGAATGACTGTGGCTGGAATGACCCAGCCCTGCGCAGTCAGTTTCGCCTCGGCTTATCTGAGTCTATAAAAGACAGTCTCCTTCAGTATCCCGCTCCTGAGACTCTCGATAAACTCATGGAGCTTTCTATTAAGATTGATCGTCGTCTCAGAGAGCGGAGGGCTGAAAAAGGAGCACCTGTCAGATCTACTCCGTGTGTATTTTCCATTCCTGAGGACATAGAGGAGCCCATGCAGATGGGTCTCTCCAGGCTGTCTCCAGAAGAAAGAGCCAGAAGGCAAAACTCTGGTCTTTGTTTGTACTGTGGGGGTAAGGGACATTTTGCCCGTAATTGTCCGAACAAGTCGGGAAACGCCTCGACCAAGTGAATTGTGAGGGGGTTCACTTTGGTCTGCAGCTTATCTCCTCGAATAACTCCCTGTTAGTCCCAGCTAAAGTTTCCTTTGGCAGCCTCAGTTCTTCGGTGTCGGCTTTTGTTGACAGTGGAGCTGCAGGGAACTTTATGGACTTAACGTGGGCCAAGGCCTTAGGTATTCCTCAGTTAAACTTGGGTAGGTGTGTCACCATGCATGGTTTAGACGGGAGTCCCTTGTCCAATGGGGTTATTTCCCTCTGTACACCCCCTGTACTACTTACGGTAGGAGCTCTTCATTCCGAAAAGATTGAGTTTTTCCTTACCCATTGCCCAGCAGTTCCAGTGGTTCTGGGTCACCCTTGGCTGGCCTTTCATAATCCCATCATTGATTGGCAGTCGGGGGAGATCTCACAATGGGGTACCATCTGTAATAAGGAATGTATTACGTTTCCCGTCAGAATAGCTGCTGCCATTCCCGAACCCATTCCTGTGGAATACCAGGACTTTGTTGATGTATTTTCCAAGGGCAATGCGGACATTCTGCCTCCCCATCGGCCTTATGATTGTGCTATTGAGCTAATTCCTGGTGCCACATTGCCAAAGGGAAGGTTATATGCATTGTCCGGACCAGAAACTGCGGCCATGAATGAGTATGTTAAGGAGAGCCTAGGGAAAGGATTTATTAGGCCATCTAAATCCCCTTTAAGTGCAGGCTTCTTCTTTGTGGAGAAGAAAGATGGATCACTCAGACCTTGCATCGACTTTAGAGCCCTGAATAAGATCTCAGTTAAAAATACTTACCCTCTGCCGCTGATTTCTGTCCTCTTTGATCAGCTGCGTTCGGCTGTGATTTTTTCAAAGATTGACCTGAGGGGAGCGTATAACCTCATCCGAATCAAGTCGGGAGATGAGTGGAAAACGGCGTTCAGTACTCAGTCGGGTCACTACGAGTATCTGGTGATGCCGTTCGGCTTGTCTAACGCTCCGGCAGTTTTCCAGGATCTCATTAACGATGTGCTCCGTGATTTTCTTGGAAGATTCGTGGTCGTTTACTTAGACGATATCCTGATCTATTCTGACTCTAGTGAACAACATGTTACCCAGGTGCGTCAGGTTCTTCAAAAATTACGTGAAAATCACCTATATGCCAAGCTGGAGAAGTGTGAGTTTCATGTCACGGAGGTATCCTTTTTAGGGTACATTATTTCCCCTCGGGGATTCTGTATGGAACCAAAGAAGCTCCAAGCCATCCTTAGTTGGGCGCAACCCACCAACTTAAAAGCAATTCAGCGCTTTTTAGGGTTTGCGAATTATTATAGAAGATTTATTCATTCTTTTTCCGACCTGGTTGCTCCCATTGTGGCACTGACTAAGAAGGGAGCGGATCCTACCAACTGGTCACGTGAAGCTGAGTTATCCTTTCAGGCCTTGAAACAAGCTTTCGTCTCAGCCCCAGTCCTCAGACATCCCAACCCAGAATTGCCCTTCATTGTTGAGGTTGATGCCTCGGAGGTTGGAGTGGGGGCTATCCTATCCCAGAAGGATCCGAACTCTCTAGAATTACATCCTTGTGCCTTTATGTCCAGGAAATTCTCATCCGCTGAATCCAACTACGATGTTGGTAACCGGGAGTTACTGGCTATTAAATGGGCTTTCGAGGAGTGGAGGCATTGGCTTGAGGGAGCAACACATACCATTTCAGTATTGACTGACCACAAAAATCTTCAGTACATCGAATCAGCTAAGCAGCTGAATGCCCGGCAGGCTCGTTGGGCTTTATTTTTTACTCGTTTCAAGTTTATTATCACCTTCAGGCCAGGTTCCAAGAATACCAAGGCGGATGCCCTGTCACGCAGTTTTCTTCCAGTTCATAATAACAGTCCTGTTACTCCCATACTTCCGTCTTCAGCCATTTGGGCAGGCCTCACACAAGATTTATTTACCCAGTTAAAGCAGCTTCAACATCAAGCTCCTGGGAATACTCCTGCTGGTCGTCTTTATGTCCCTGAGTTTTTGAGAGCTACTGTTTTGACTGAGTTTCACGATAGCAAAGTTGCCGGGCATCCGGGGATCTCTAAGACTTTGGAATTAGTCTCCCGCTCAGTATGGTGGCCTGGTCTTTCTAAAGACATTAAGGAGTTTGTTTTTTCTTGTCAGGTCTGTGCACAGCATAAAGTTCCCCGTTCCTTGCCTATCGGGCAACTTATGCCCTTAAATGTTCCTCTCAGGCCATGGTCTCATATTTCCATGGATTTTGTGGTAGACCTCCCTCTGTCAGCCGGATTCCGAGTCATATGGGTGGTAGTGGACCGTTTTAGCAAGATGGCCCATTTTATTGCTCTTCCCCGACTGCCATCTGCCCAGGGATTGGCAGTTTTGTTTCTCCGCCATGTTTTCAGACTTCATGGGTTACCCACTGATATTGTTTCTGATCGGGGTCCACAATTCATTGCACAATTTTGGAAGTCTTTTTGTGCCTCATTAAAGATGAAATTGTCTTTAACGTCCGGCTACCATCCCCAATCCAACGGGCAGACCGAGCGAGTTAATCAATCATTAAAACAGTATTTGCGTTTGTACTCAGCCAAACTCCAGAATGATTGGTCCGAGTTTCTTCCTTTGGCGGAGTTTGCGTACAACAATTCTTGCCATTCCTCCACTAATGTGTCTCCATTCTTTTCAGTTTTTGGTTTTCACCCCAGAGCTAATTCTTTTTTTCAACATTCCTCTGTCTCCTCGCTAACCTTAACCTCTCATCTCAGACTCATTTGGAGAAAAGTGCACCTTGCTCTCAGAAAAGCGGCATTTCGAGAGAAAATTTTTTCTGACAGGCTCCAGCGGCCTTGCACTTTTAAGGTGGGAGATAGGGTATGGTTGTCGACTCGTAACATTAAACTTCGACAAACCTCAGCTAGATTGGGCCCCAAATTTATTGGATCATTTCATATTATTAAAAAAATCAATCCAGTTGCTTTCCGGTTACGTTTACCAAGAGCTCTCCGGATCGGAAATACGTTCCATTGCTCCCTGTTGAAACCATACGTTTCATCCAGTAGATTTCCTCAGAAGATCTCTCAGGGGAAATCACCAGTAGATGTACAGGGTCATCAGGAGTTCTTGGTAGAGAAGGTTCTCGATTCCAAATTGTCCCGGGGTCGGCTTTATTTTCTGGTGCACTGGAGAGGCTATGGTCCAGAAGAAAGGTCTTGGGTCCTGGATAAGGATCTCCATGCCCCGAGGCTCAAGAGGGCATTTTTTCGGGAATTTCCTCGGAAACCTGGCTTTAGGGGTTCCTTGACCCCTCCTCAAGGGGGGGGTACTGTTAGGCGCCGGGTCCACTCGTCGCTGCGGCCCGGCGCCTAGCAACCAGGGACGCCGTGCGCGTACAGCCGCCGGCTCCCTGGCAACGCTAGACGCCGGGCGCATGGAGCCGCACGGACCCTAGCAACGGGGACGCCACTTACGGACTGCGTTCCCCGTTGCTGGGTTCAATTTAAATAATGAGATGTCTGTTTTCCTGGCCATGCAGCTTGGCAGCTGTATGGCATTTAATCCAATCAGCCTCCAAACAGCTGATTGGAGGACTCCCTGTTAAATACACTTCCTGGGCTTCTCACAGACGCCGGTAATAGCTTCCTGAATGCTGAATCTGTTTGCTTGAAAGTGTTTCCAGTCCTGCTGTATCCGGTCGTTCCTGTTCTCAGTTGTCCTGTACTCGGAAGTCGTCATCTGTTCCTGGAGTCCTGACTGAGCACCTTTGAACATCCAGTGGTGTTCGTGAGTCACGGCGTAGCCGTGTGTCGCGGCTTGGGCCGCTTAATTATTTATCATTTATTATTTGTGTTCCGGAGCTTTTGCGGAGGATTCCGCTCCCACAGATCCACTCTGGTATCCAGCGGTGCTGGGTAGGAGTACGGACTAGTGGATTTTGGTTGTCCTTTTCCCTGGCGGGTTACCGCACATACCTCAGGTTTAGTCAGTTAGCTTGTAGCCCCTGGCCTGGTTGTTTAGTCAGAGGGCCCCTTGTTATCACCCTGTCTCGGATTTCCCTTTGTCTCCCATTAAGACCTGAGGGGGCATCGGAGTTGGGCAGACATAATCCGCCCTTCAAACGCGGCTGCCATGGGCTCAAGCAACCATAGTCTCGCAGGGGATTTCTGACCACACGGGCGAGACAACGGAGTTAGGGCGCCAGGGGCTACTTTCTATTCCCGCTCCCTTCCCCAGCATTCCGTTCCAGTGCTCCGGTCCTTGCAATAGGACCACCTCAGACCAGAGTGCTGGAATCATAACAATGGGCTAATGAAACATAGCCTATCTAGACACTTCGTGTACCATCATAATAAAGATCCCAGCTCTTTAAAAGTTATTGGCCTGGAATATATTCCACCGACATGTTGAGGAGGGGATAGATATACTCGACTTTGTCGACAAGAGATATTTTGGACACTCCAGTTGAATTCCTTATATCCCTGTGGCCTGAATGAAGCTTTGGAACTAAATGCAGTACTTTAGGTTTCTGGTTTAATCAATTTAATTAAAACATTATATAATAAAAAAAAATTGTTATCAATAGTTTTATTATGGTTTATAATTCAGGGAATATTATTTACACCATGTATGATTTCTAGAATGGTTATTTATTATGTGAATGCCATTAATAAATAATTCCACAAAATGTCACTATAGAGCTGGGTTATTAGAAGATTGACAATTTTCCATCATGGTTAAATATATAATTGGGATTATATGGATTTATATCAAATCATGTCTAGGTGGATATTTGTAGATAAGGTATATATATATATATATTTTACACAATCTGCTACATATGGGAATGTCAGATATGTTATGTATGTATATTTAATTTAATGTCTGTAGTTAAAAAAGAATGTATTTTCTTGTTTTCTTTATATTTATTTTTATCATGTTTCACCAAAGAGATATATAATCTGGGGGTCTTTCTCTCTTCAAACATAATAGTATCGATAATACTGAACTAAGGGCAACTGAGCCCATTGTGGATACTGGCCGGCGTGTCCGGATTGCCAGTATGTCACTCACTTCTGGAAGTCGCGTCACGCACGTGGGTCCGGTCATGTGACCGTGACCACGTGACTTGCTTCCGAGAGTTGCGTCACGCATGCGGGTCCGGTCATGTGACCGTGATTTTGATGCGTTCTCTGCGGCTCTCGCGAGTATTGGAGCCGGTCACGTGTACGTAAACAGCGTCACGTGATCGGCGCTTCCGATCTCCATAACCTATTGGAGTCTGGTATGCGTTCCAAACACAGGAAGCATACTTATGCGGTCACATGATCGCAATACTAAAATCAGAAAATGTTTATTGTTATATATACTGAATATAAGTAATAATAAACAAAAGTGGCTTCTAGGTATATATACACTTGTCTCCATTTATTAAGATTAAATTAAACTGGATATAGTTTTATTTTTTATGATATTTGATTGTAAATTAAGTACAGCTGCAAACAATGGGCAATCAGCACAGCCTTTATAAAGGGCAATTTCACAATGGACACACACACACACCTTGACAAAGCTGTTGACACAGCGAAATGCGTCGGTTTGCAGAGGGCATCACTACAGTTATACATCCAGTTCCTGGAATACGCCTAGAAGTCCTTTACGCTCCAAACGGGGAACTTGTTGGTGTCCGAGAGATGAGTAAGAGACCATGCTTCCAATAGGACTCTAACTGTCCAAAATCAAGCTTTGAAGGTCCTCCATTCACTCCATATGGACTATACCATCTTCACAAGTGCTATATACACCCCCTGGACTGTGGCATCTTTTTCCAAGGATTCTATACAGGAGACTGTGTTTGGCCTCTATATGTGGTAATATATTCAATGAAGTGTTGTGCTGTGTTTGCCCTTTTTTATATAATTTTAATATCTATATATATATATATATATTTTAAAATTTTTGTTGCTGCAACTAAATGTTAATTTTTGTATAAATAAAAGGCTATATTGTCTATATCCAGTTTATAGCGCTGTATATTCTTCCCTTAATCAATTCTCAGGGACTAACTATCCCTTGAAACAGCTGCTTTGGGTTTAAAACATCACATTTTGAAGCGCCGGGACTATTACCTTGGTAATTTCTCTTTGCATACTCACATAGTTTTTGCCTGGCTGCCAAAATGAGTTGTTTTTCCACATTTAATGAAAGATACAGTCGGAGACAAGTGTATATGTCTAAATGGGACAGTAGTAAAAGCCCTGAAATTTCTGATGATAACATGTTGCTAAAAAAAGTTTTTTTGAGATTAGAGGATCTCTTAAAGGATGAAACTAAACACTGGTTGGACAGCGTAAACCTACAAAAATATATTGATAAAAACCTAATCCCCAGAGGTTTACGTCTGTTCAAACCTTCCATCTTTAAAGAGATCCCAGAATTCCAGAATGAATGGGAAAGTATTTTGGATAAATGTTCAGTACAGTTGATGGAATTAGTTATAAAATTTAGGAATAAAAAAGTAGAGTCAATAGTTTCAGAGATAGATAGTATAAAGAAAAAACTTGATAGTTACAAAACCACCACAGAATATATAGAAAGAGACCGTATAGTCTCTGAAAGAGTTCTTAAGTTTGAATGATCTATTACAGAAATAAAATGTAAAAAATTCAAACGGGATATGGACGATTATAAGAACGCTGAAGTCCGATCCTATAGAGACGAGAGTAAAAATACAGTTGAGAGCTCTAACCATGATACAAAAAGAATGAAAAATGGTAATTATGAAAAAGAAATTAGATCCAGAAGGGATTCGTCCAATTATGAACATGAAATAGCATCCAATAAACCCAGACATTTCTCTCAGCAAATTAGGAGTGAGATACAGAGAGGAGCACGACTCAAAGATACTCAATTTAGAGGAAGGAAAAATACTCAAGAATCCTCCTCTTTTTTAGATCAGCGAGAGTACAATCACAAGGAACATCTGGGGGGGAGAAAATACCAGACACCAAAAAGATACAGAGATCGAAGTTAAGAGGACAACGGGGGGCGGGGGGGGGGGGCAAAAAAAAGAGACTTAAGAGAGTAAGAAATAAAAAATTAGAAATAAATATGAAGAGTATTTATAACTTATCCTCAAAAAAATTGACCAGTAGTGAAACAGCACTTTTATGTAAAGGACTCAAATTTGCCCCTACAGAACCCCCAAACACATTTGATCTCTATGTGGAGTTGAACCGGTTTGTTCGCACGCTCTGCAGTAAAAGGTTCTTTGCAAAAAAGGCGGGCATAGGGATTTGTTCTAATGAGGTACCAATTGTATTGGATACTACTGATGATCCTTTTCTAAAGATTCTTGAAGAGTTAAGGGGAGACAATAATACTCAATCTACAACTAAAATGACCTTTGGGGTGGATAAAAAGATGTGTAAATTAAAATCGTATTTTTTTCCCATTAGTTTCAAAAGCAGTCAGGTTGAAACTTTTTATAAAACCACTTTAGAAAATTTCAAATCTATATGTTCTTTAAAATGTGACATTAAACAAAATTTGAATAAATGGGAGAAACAAGCTATTAAAAAATTAACAAAAGATACTTCAATTGTCATCAAAGAAGCTGATAAGGGGGGTGGGCTCGTAATACAGGACAGAGAAGATTACATCCAGGAAGCCTTACGACAATTAGGTGATGTGAACTTCTATGAGGTCCTTGCATGGGATCCCACCCCCCTATATCAAAAAGAATTATATGCTCTTTTACAAGGAGCTCTCCAAGATGGAGTGATATCTAAGGAAGAACTAAAGTTTCTTTTTCCCCTTCATCCCACCATTCCCGTTTATTATCACCTCCCCAAGATTCACAAGTCCCTCACTTCACCCCCAGGACGTCCTATTATTTCGGGTGTTAATTCCCTCACTTCTTTTTTATCTGCCTATGTCGACAACTTTCTCCAACCGCGTGTCTCTCGATTAAGGTCCCATATTAAAGATACTATGCACTTTTTAGAACTAATCCAGGGGGTTACCTGGAAATCTTCATATGCATTTGCTTCTTTGGATGTATCCAGTATTTATACAAATATACCTCACCAGTTAGGTGTACAGGTTATCAATCAAATATTGTCAACAGATGGAGACCTTTCAGAGAGACACCAGGAGTTTATTGTCGACTCCATTTCCTTCATCCTTTCTCACAACTATTTTCTCTTTTCGGACATGTTTTATCGTCAAACGATGGGAACCGCCATGGGGACGAGATTTGCGCCGAGTTACGCTAAGCTCTATGTAGGACACTTGGAAGAGGACCTTATTTGGGGAGGCGAACTCGGCGACCGTCTCGTCCTCTATGGGCGGTACATGGATGACCTTTTCTTCATTTGGGATGGGGATCACAACACTTTTTCTGATTTAGTTAATTCTCTCAACACCAACACTTTTAATTTAACCTTCACTTCTAACTTTAGTTCTTCCAAAATTAATTTTTTAGATATCTCTTTAGAAATAGTGGATAATTGTATCCATACGTCTAATTACACCAAGGATGTTGATCATAATTCATATTTAATTATAAGAGTGCACACCACCAGTCATGGAAGAGCAATATCCCTAAAGGTCAATTGTTACGTATTAAAAGAAACTGTTCCACCACCCAAGCCTTTGAACCTCAAGCAAAAGGATTAATGGAATCCTTTAGCGATAGGGATTATCCACAACATCTATTGGATAAAGCATTCCTAGAAGTAAGTCAAGTAGATAGACATACATTACTTCATCCGAAATCCAAAGTTTCCTCTGATAATAAGAAAGAATTGGCCTTTATATCTAGATTTAATAATTGATCTAATCAGATTAAAAATACGATCAAACAAAATTATCATATGCTTCTAAATGATCCAATTTTGAATGGTATTCTTCCAGCTAAGGCAGAGTTTATTTTTAAGAAAAACAAATCCCTAAAGAACATATTGGCACCTAGCCAACTAAAGAACCCCACAGGAAGTCATTCATCAGATATAGGAATAAACTCCAAAGGGGGTTGGCTATCCACGAAACCTAAGGGTTTCTATAAATGCAGAGCCAACAAATGTACAACATGTTTACATGCATATAATAAAACCAAAAAGATTGATATAGCTTTGGAGGAGAAATTTATAAATATCTCCACTTTTATCAATTGCAATACGTCATGGGTTATATATCTATTGAAATGCGGATGTAACTTAAAATATGTTGGTAGAACGACTAGAGCCTTGAAATTAAGATTCATGGAACATCGTAGAAATGTCATAAATGGGCTAATGAAACATAGCCTATCTAGACACTTCGTGTACCATCATAATAAAGATCCCAGCTCTTTAAAAGTTAAAAGTTATTGGCCTGGAATATATTCCATGACATGTCGAGGAGGGGATAGATATATTCGACTTTGTCGACAAGATATATATTTTTTACACAATCTGCTACATATGGGAATGTCAGATATGTTATGTATGTATATTTAATTTAATGTCTGTAGTTAAAAAATAATTTATTTTCTTGTTTTCTTTATATTTATTTTTATCATGTTTCACCAAAGAGATAAATAATCTGGGGGTCTTTCTCTCTTCAAACATAATAGTATCGATAATACTGAACTAAGGGCAACTGAGCCCATTGTGGATACTGGCCGGCGTGTCCGGATTGCCAGTATGTCACTCACTTCCGGAAGTCGCGTCACGCACGTGGGTCCGGTCATGTGACCGTGACCACGTGACTTGCTTCCGAGAGTTGCGTCACGCATGCGGGTCCGGTCATGTGACCGTGACCTCGATGCGTTCTCTGCGGCTCTCGCGAGTATTGGAGCCGGTCACGTGTACGTAAACAGCGTCACATGATCGGCGCTTCCGATCTCCATAACCTATTGGAGTCTGGTATGCGTTCCAAACACAGGAAGCATACTTATGTGGTCACATGATCGCAATACTATAATCAGAAAATGTTTATTGTTATATATACTGAATATAAGTAATAATAAACAAAAGTGGCTTCTAGGTATATATACACTTGTCTCCATTTATTAAGATTAAATTAAACTGGATATAGTTTTATTTTTTATGATATTTGATGATTGTAAATTAAGTACAGCTGCACAGCCTTTATAAAGGGCAATTTCACAATGGACACACACACACACCTTGACAAAGCTGTTGACACAGCGAAATGCGTCGGTTTGCAGAGGGCATCACTACAGTTATACATCCAGTTCCTGGAATACGCCTAGAAGTCCTTTACGCTCCAAACGGGGAACTTGTTGGTGTCCGAGAGATGAGTAAGAGACCATGCTTCCAATAGGACTCTAACCGTCCAAAATCAAGCTTTAAAGGTCCTACATTCACTCCATATGGACTATACCATCTTCACAAGTGCTATATACACCCCCTGAACTGTGGCATCTTTTTCCAAGGATTCTATACAGGAGACTGTGTTTGGCCTCTATATGTGGTAATATATTCAATGAAGTGTTGTGCTCTGTTTGCCCTATTTTATATAATTTTAATATCTATATATATTTTAAAAATTTTGTTGCTGCAACTAAATGTTAATTTTTGTATAAATAAAAGGCTATATTGTCTATATCCAGTTTATAGCGCTGTATATTCTTCCCTTAATCAATTCTCAGGGACTAACTATCCCTTGAAACAGCTGCTTTGGGTTTAAAACATCACATTTTGAAGTGCCGGGACTATTACCTTGGTAATATCTCTTTGCATACTCACATAGTTTTTGCCTGGCTGCCAAAATGAGTTGTTTTTCCACATTTAATGAAAGATACAGTCGGAGACAAGTGTATATGTCTAAATGGGACAGTAGTAAAAGCCCTGAAATTTCTGATGATAACATGTTGCTAAAAAAAGATTTTTTGAGATTAGAGGATCTCTTAAAGGATGAAACTAAACACTGGTTGGACAGCGTAAACCTACAAAAATATATTGATAAAAACCTAATCCCCAGATGTTTACGTCTGTTCAAACCTTCCATCTTTAAAGAGATCCCAGAATTCCAGAATGAATGGGAAAGTATTTTGGATAAATGTTCAGTACAGTTGATGGAATTAGTTATAAAATTTAGGAATAAAAAAAGTAGAGTCAGGGGGCGTGGCCTGGCTGTCCTGGAGAGTGGTCGTGCCTTTCCCAACTCCTCCACACCTAATCCTTATTATCACCCTCTCCTATACCCGACCTCCACCAAACCGCTCCAAATCCCTCACAGCAAGTCCTGGTACCTCTCTGCAGCTGCCGTGCTCCTGCGGATTGCGGCCTTCCCCCAGCCTGAAGCCTGGGGCTCAATTTTGGAACCGGGCCGCGGTGACGAGGCGGGACCGGCGTTTCACCGAGCTCCACCGCCTCCTCGACACTCTCCCCGTGTCCCCCCTCTCCCGCGCCTGAAGAAAGAGGGCCACCCCGAGTGAGGACATCCCCCGGAGCCCGCGGTGCGAGCGGCGCTTGTGACCCCGGAGGCCACCGGAGCCCGGACGGCGGACCCTGCGGCTGGGGGGATCCGAGACGGAGACCCGGCTCCGGAACGCTAAGGGTACGTACCTCCGCCTGCGGCCCCTGCCTCACAACCCGATCCCGAGCGCGGCGGAGGGCTGAGGCCTGGTCCCTGACCCTGCGCCGGGGCCTTGGTTGCCGTGACGACCCACCCGGGACCCCCGGACACGTCACACACGCCCGGAAGCCTCCCGCAGGCGCCCGACGGATCCCTCCTCTCTCCCCCAGACACATCAGCTCCCGGCCCGTGATTCCTGGTGCCACCAGACACCGGAGGCCCTCCTGGGGAGCCCCAGCATGACCTGCTTACATCCCCCAGCTCCCAGCAGCCTGCACCAGCGGTGGCCATTTTGTGGGCCTTCAAGACCACAATCTTATCCCTCCGCAAGTAATTACAGCACACGGGAGCATTCATTGGGGCCCACCCGAGAGTCGTACACATAACGCTCTGCAGACCTCTCTCCCCGCTGGGGCCCAGCCGCAGTGCTGCCCCGGTCATTGGCTGGTCCGTGCCCGGGGCGCGCCCCCCGTGGTCCCTGGACGGCGGAGATCAAATACAGATCCTCTCCGCCTACGACTTCTGATTACCTGCTTCCACCTCGGGGCCGGGTGGTCCCCCCCTGCTCTCTTGGGCCTCCCTGGACCGGCCCCGTCTGCTGGGCCCGGAGGACCACATCATGATTCCTCCTTAAAGCCCTCAATTTACCTTTCCTGGCCCTGAGTCATACTGCTGGGGCGCCACCTCCATCTCCTACCCTACTACCCACCTACTCCCCCATGCCCTCAAGATGACCAGGGGTAACAAAAAATCTCAGGGGTCCGACCTCACACCATTCCTAACCAAAAAAAGCACCCCAGCCACGAACAGGCCTAATAATCCTGGACCCTCCCAGGGTCCCTCCGAATCAGAGGCCGAGGATGACGATCTCACGCCCCTCACCCGCAAGGACTTTCTCTCCCTCCTTAAGGAGATGCGGGACATCAAGTCCTCAGTCCAGGCTCTCCACTCCCTGAAATCCGATATTGCCGACATCGGCTCCAGAACTGACCAACTTGAACGGAGAGTGGAGGAGGTGGTGACGTTCCAGCAAACGGTAGAGACCGACTTTAACCAACTCCGCCAAGATGTCGCCCACCTCCGGGAGGAGCATGAAGACCAGGACAACAGAGCAAGGAGAAATAACCTGAGGAATCGGGTATCCCCGATGAGGTCGAGGCGACTCATCTTGACCTCTACCTCAAACGCCTCTTCGCACACCTGTTGCCTGACACCCCTGAGGAACATCTCCTCCTGGACCGAGCCCACCGAGCCTTGCGGCCTCACTCTCAGGACTCCTCCCATCCCAGAGACGTCATTCTCCGACTGCATTCCTTCACTCCGAAGGAGGCCGTCATGAGGGAGGCCCGACGGCTAGGGTCCGTGACTTTCCAAAACACCCCGATTCAGATTTTCCAGGGTTTATCTCCGCTCACCTTAGCTAAACGCAGGGACTTCAAACCCATCACTTCCCTGCTCTCCCGTCACAACGTGAAGTACCACTGGGGTTTCCCTTTCCGTATCCTGGTGTGGCACCAAGGGAAGCTCCTTACAGCCAGAGATCAACCGGAGGCCCAAACGCTCCTCTCCAGGTTGGGCATCTCCGCGGCCGACCAGGATACCCATACTCAACGCCTCCCGCCACGGACACAGCAGGACTCACTCCAATCTCCTCGCTCTGAGTGGTTCACGGTGCCGTCCTCTGCGGCCTCCCAGGCTCCACCTCCAGTGCCCTGATGAACTTTCAGCTCTCTATATTAACCCTTCCTACACAGTATTGGGGCGACCATCCCTGGTCGCATTCCCCCATCTGGGGAGCTGCGTTACCTTAAGTTCCCCGTAACCTGATCTCTTGACCCCTTATATGCTTTACAATTGCTTTATTGTTACCCCCTGTTTAAATGTTTAAAAGTTTAAATGCTTAAATGTCTAAAATATCCAAATGTTACCCTGCTGATATGTTACCATGCTGATTCCTGATCTATTCCCTTCCATCCTCCCCCCCCTCTCCTTTGCCCCTTGGGGCTGGCGCTCCAGCCGTCTTCTCTTCCTGTCTTCTCTCCAGCTTTCTCCCTCAGGTACCTCCAGGGGAGGCTTGCCTCCTGCCCTTTCCCGAGCGGCTCGTGATCCGCGATCTGGACCCTATGCCGCGCCCCCAATGGGCTCCTTGCCCTACCGCTGACCTAGGTGCTCCCCCGACACCTAGTACTCCTTCCCCTTGTCAGCTCACCAGTCCTGGCCTCTACTGCCAGATGACCAACCACCCTCCCACCCCTCCCGGTCTTATTTCCCTCCCCCTCCTCCTCTGACCACACTCTCTCTTGCTTCATATATCTCCGTTCTGTCTCCCTCTCCCCCCTCTCCACCTTCAACCACCTCCGCTCTTTCTAATTTGCCTACCTCGCTGTTACTTGCCCATGGGTCTCCGGGTACTCTCTCATAACGTGAAGGGCCTGAATAGCCCTCAAAAGAGAGGTAAGCTTTTTGCTTCCCTCAAACACCATAAGGGCGATCTGATCATCCTACAGGAAACTCACTTCGTGCATGACTCTCACCCTACCCTGCAATGTAAACCATACCCTGTTTCCTTTCATGCCTGCGACCACTTAGCCAAAAAACGAGGAGTGGCGATTTTATTTGCCCGCCACCTCACCTTTGAACTCCTAGACTCTTATACTGACAAAGACGGCCGATTCCTTGTCCTGGTGGGGAAACTCAATAACAACATATGCACCCTGGTTAACGTCTACGCCCCTAACCAACGACAGGAACGGTTCTTTACAAGGCTAGATAATCTCCTTACTCGAGTCCGGCAGGGCGACCTCATACTTGCAGGGGACTTTAACTCCGTCCTGACCCCACAGATAGATCGCTCTACCTCCTCCCTTACCCCTTCCCCATCGGACTCCCTCCGCTCTAGATCCCTTCTCCGACTCATGCGATCTCAACTTCTCTACGACTCCTGGAGGATAAAAGACTCCTCTGCCCGCGATTATACCTTTTACTCTGCCCCTCATAACTCCTACTCCCGCATTGATATGGTCCTGCTCAGCCATGATCTTGCTCTGAATGTCCGCGAAGCCCATATTCACCCACTAATTTGGTCCGACCACGCCCCCATCTCCTGCGACTTGGCAGGTTTGGTTTCCCGTCCTCGCCCCATGACATGGCGCCTCAACGACTCCCTCCTTCACAACCCCGAGGTAAGGTCTCATCTCCAGGACAAGATCTCAGATTACTTCACCTTAAATGATTCCCCCGATATCTCCAGGTCCATCCTCTGGCTGGCACACAAGGCTGTCCTTCGAGGACACCTCATCAGCCTAGCCTCAAAAGCTAAAAAGCAATCCCTTTCCCAATACAATAAACTCTCCATTAAACTCCACGCACTTGAGACCCAACACAAGGCGTCCTCCGACCAGACGGTCTTGTCCGAACTTCGCACTATTAAGGCGGAACTTGATCTCCTTCTCACTACATGGGTGGCCAGGCGTCTAAAGTGGCTTCGCCAGTCCTTCTACGAGAGGGGTGACAAGGCGGACAAGATCCTGGCGGCATGACTCCGCTCCACGAGAGCCAAAACCAACATTGTTATTATCAGGAACTCCCTCAACCAACTTGTTCAGGATCCCGTTGCCATTAGAGCCGCCTTCCAATCCTACTACACTGACCTATACAACCTTCCGCCCCCTCAACCGGGCTCTTCCCCCCCAACCCCAATCCGACCTTATCTCCCATTTTCTCTCTGCTTCTAAATTACCCAGATTACCCCAGGACACCTTGGACCTTCTTAACGGGGAGATCACGGTGGAAGAAATCACCCAGACTATACTCATGCAAAAAACTGGCAAATCCCCGGGCCCGGACGGGTTCACGGCTCTCTATTACAAAAAAAATTCTGCCCTTCTCTCCCCCCACCTTCACTCCCTGTTCAATGGGATTGTCCAAGGCGACCCTTTTCCCCCTGAGATGCTAGAGGCTAGAATTGTGGTGATCCCCAAAGAAGGTAAAGATCCCCTTAACTGCGCTAGCTATCGCCCCATATCTCTCCTGAACTTAGACCTGAAAATCTTTGCTAAGATCCTGGCCAAACGTCTTAACCCATACCTTAACCCTGGCCAACGTCTTCCCTTGTTCACTATGACCAAGTAGGATTTATCCCGGGCCGCCAGGCGAGAGACAACACCAGATGTGCTATTGACCTTATACATATCTCGAATTCCAGGAAATCCCCCACTATCATGCTCTCCTTAGATGCCGAAAAAGCATTTGACCGGATCTCCTGGGGATTCCTGAGACCCGCCCTGGAGGCCTATGGCCTGTCCGGTGGCTTTCTCACTAGCATCCTAGCATTATACTCCACCCCCACTGCCACCGTCCTTATCAATGGTATCCCATCCGCCCCACTTAGTATTTCCAATGGCACACGTCAGGGCTGCCCTCTCTCCCCCTTAATATTTGCCCTTATCATAGAACCCCTTGCCTCTCAAATTAGAGCACATCCGGATATACACGGAATACAGGTAGGCCCCACAGACCCTAAAATCTCCCTCTTCGCAGATGACATTCTACTTTCCCTGACCCAGCCTCTCATCTCACTCCCAAACTTATTCTCAGTTCTACAAGCCTATAGCCTTATATCAGGATATAAGATTAATTACTCCAAATCTGAGGCTATGATACTTCATATACCCCAACACGAGGTCGAGTCCCTTCGCGCCAACTTTAATTTTAAATGGCAGCCCACGAAGATTAAATACTTAGGTATATACCTAACCCCTCGTTACGACTCCCTTTTCCGGGAAAACTTCCCACCCCTCCTTGCTAACACACTTGCCGACCTGACCTCCTGGAACAGTCTCTTCATCTCGTGGCTGGGCAGGATCATAGCAGTTAAAATTACCATAATCCCCAAATGGCTCTATCTTTTCCAGACCCTCCCAGTGGCGGTCCCGGCCCCCTTTCTCCGCACTATCCAACGAGCCCTTGTACGCTTTATTTGGAACCACAGGCCTCCCCGCATTGCTGCCAACACTCTGAAAAGACCAACCTCCGCGGGAGGCAGAGGCCTCCCCGATGTCAAACTCTACTACCTAGCCTCCCATTTATCCCACATTGTCACTTCATATGCTCCTCCAGGATCAGTGTCCTGGTTAGACATCGAGGCGGCTTTCATTGGCATCCCAGACCTGACCCCCTTATGGGGCCTCTACTCCACCTCCCAGCCCCCAACCTCTAAACTTCTCCCCACCATTAAATTCAACCTCAAAACCTGGGACACCCTCTCTCTGAAGTGGGGTCTCACTACTACACCCTCACCCTTGACCCCCAGCTGGCAGAATCCCATGTTTCCCTCGGGACTCTCGATTACGAGATCCCGGACGTGGATAACTCTGGGCCTCAAATTCCCAACCAACTTTGCTGAGCGGGGCCAATGGTTGTCCCTACTCGACCTCCAACAGAAAACCCCCTCACTACCACTTAATCCCTTTCAATTCCTTCAAATACGCCATTTTCTAAGCTCCCTCCCCCCCACCGCCTTACTTCGTGCCCTCACTCCCTTTGAAAACCTATGTATCAACTCCCATTCCTCCAAAGGCATAATCTCCCAACTTTACTCTCTCTTACTAGAATCCTCCCTTCCCCTCTCCCGGCCCCATGAACTCGCATGGGAACGGGACCTTGGGCCTCCACCAGAAACTGAAGACTGGGAGGACATGAGACTAGGGATTGCTAAATGCTCCATTGCCACCGCTTTCAAGGAAACGGCCTACAAAGTTTACTACCGCTGGTACTACACCCCCGACCGATTTAGCAAATTTTTCCCGTCTTCCTCTCCGGCTTGCTGGAGGAACTGTGGGACTAGAGGCACTATGCTCCACATATGGTGGACCTGCCCGGTCATCGTCCCCTTCTGGGACCTAGTCCACTCCCACCTCAACTCGCTCCTAGAATCCCCTGTGCTGAAAGATCCTTGGATCTCCTTGTTGTGTTATCCCCCCCCCCGCTCCTCAATAAATTCTCCCAAAAGCTGACCTCACACATTCTAACGGCAGCAAAATCACTGATTGCCCTCAACTGGAAGTACCCCTCACCACCTTCCCTACTGTCCCTTAAAGCTAAAATTTGGCACATCGCCTCAATGGAAAAGATCACATACTACCTCCACGACCGGGGCCACGTCTTCGAGCAGGTCTGGGCCCCCTGGCTCGCCGCCGAACGTAGTTAGCCATTTCCCTCCTCCTGCTCCTGGCCTTCCCCGTAGACCCATGGGCACCTCATACCATCTCTCTCCCTGACATTTCTCTTTATCATACCTCCTCTCTTTCTCTATCTTCTCTTTTCCCTTTGTTCTGTCTGTTTCCGCCTCCTTCCTGACTCCCCCCCTCCCTTTATTCTGATCCTGTTGTTCTCACGATATATATTATGTACGGATGCTAATGTGGTTCTCCCCCTTCCCCTGTTCCTCTCCTCCTCCCTCCCCCCCCCCCTTTGAACCCCAAGTTTGAACTCTATTGTTCTTTCTACACCGATTAACCCTGTTGTTTATCTGAAAATCTGTGGTCTATCCTGGACGCTGGCTATGTTGGCCGCCTGCCCCATGTATTTCTGTAACGCCTTCTCTATGTGCTTGACCACGTACAAATAAAGAATTAAAAAAAAAAGTAGAGTCAATAGTTTCAGAGATAGATAGTATAAAGAAAAAACTTGATAGTTACAAAACCACCACAGAATATATAGAAAGAGACCGTATAGTCTCTGAAAGAGTTCTTAAGTTTGAATTATCTATTACAGAAATAAAATGTAAAAAATTCAAATGGGATATGGACGATTATAAGAACGCTGAAGTCCGATCCTATAGAGATGAGCGTAAAAATACAGTTGAGAGCTCTAACCATGATACAAAAAGAATGAAAAATGGTAATTATGAAAAAGAAATTAGATCCAGAAGGGATTCATCCAATTATGAACATGAAATAGCATCCAATAAACCCAGACATTTCTCTCAGCAAATTAGGAGTGAGATACAGAGAGGGGCACGACCCAAAGATACTCAATTTAGAGGAAGGAAAAATACTCAAGAATCCTCCTCTTTTTTAGATCAGCGAGAGTACAATCACAAGGAACATCTGGGGGGGAGAAAATACCAGACACCAAAAAGATACAGAGATCGAAGTTTAGAGGACAACGGGGGGGGGGGGGGCAAAAAAGAGTGACTTAAGAGAGTAAGAAATAAAAAATTAGAAATAAATATGAAGAGTATTTATAACTTATCCTCAAAAAAATTGACCAGTAGTGAAACAGCACTTTTATGTAAAGGACTCAAATTTGCCCCTACAGAACCCCCAAACATATTTGATCTCTATGTGGAGTTGAACCGGTTTGTTTGCACGCTCTGCAGAAAAAGGTTCTTTGCAAAAAAGGTGGGCATAGGGATTTGTTCTAATGAGGTACCAATTGTATTGGATACTACTGATGATCCTTTTCTAAAGATTCTTGAAGAGTTAGGGGGAGACAATAATACTCAATCTACAACTAAAATGATCTTTGAGGTGGATAAAAAGATGTGTAAATTAAAATCGGATTTTTTTCCCCATTAGTTTCAAAAGCAGTCAGGTTGAAACTTTTATAAAACCACTTTAGAAAATTTCAAATCTATATGTTCTTCAAAATGTGACATTAAACAAAATTTGAATAAATGGGAGAAACAAGCTATTAAAAAATTAACAAAAGATACTTAAATTGTCATCAAAGAAGCTGATAAGGGGGGTGGGCTCGTAATACAGGACAGAGAAGATTACATCAAGGAAGCCTTACGACAATTAGGTGATGTGAACTTCTATGAGGTCCTTGCACGGGATCCCACCCCCCTATATCAAAAAGAATTATATGCTCTTTTACAAGCAGCTCTCCAGGATGGAGTGATATCTAAGGAAGAACTAAAGTTTCTTTTTCCCCTTCATCCCACCATTCCCGTTTATTATCACCTCCCCAAGATTCACAAGTCCCTCACTTCACCCCCAGGACGTCCTATTATTTCGGGTGTTAATTCCCTCACTTCTTTTTTTATCTGCCTATGTCGACAACTTTCTCCAACCGCGAGTCTCTCAATTAAGGTCCCATATTAAAGATACTATGCACTTTTTAGAACTAATCCAGGGGGTTACCTGGAAATCTTCATATGCATTTGCTTCTCTGGATGTATCCAGTCTTTATACAAATATACCTCACCAGTTAGGTGTACAGGTTATCAATCAAATATTGTCAACAGATGGAGACCTTTCAGAGAGACACCAGGAGTTTATTGTCGACTCCATTTCCTTCATCCTTTCTCACAACTATTTTCTCTTTTCGGACACGTTTTATCGTCAAACGATGGGAACCGCCATGGGGACGAGATTTGCGCCAAGTTACGCTAAGCTCTACGTAGGACACTTGGAAGAGGACCTTATTTGGGGAGGCGGACTCGGCGACCGTCTCGTTTTCTATGGGCGGTACATCGATGACCTTTTCTTCATTTGGGATGGGGATCACAACACTTTTTCTGATTTAGTTAATTCTCTCAACACCAACACTTTTAATTTAACCTTCACTTCTAACTTTAGTTCTTCCAAAATTAATTTTTTAGATATCTCTTTAGAAATAGTGGATAATTGTATCCATACGTCTAATTACACCAAGGATGTTGATCATAATTCATATTTAAATTATAAGAGTGCACACCACCAGTCATGGAAGAGCAATATCCCTAAAGGTCAATTGTTACGTATTAAAAGAAACTGTTCCACCACCCAAGCCTTTGAATCTCAAGCAAAAGGATTAATGGAATCCTTTAGCGATAGGGATTATCCACAACATCTATTGGATAAAGCATTCCTAGAAGTAAGTCAAGTAGATAGACATACATTACTTCATCCGAAATCCAAAGTTTCCTCTGATAATAAGAAAGAATTGGCCTTTATATCTAAATTTAATAATCGATCTAATCAGATTAAAAATACGATCAAACAAAATTATCATATGCTTCTAAATGATCCAATTTTGAATGGTATTCTTCCAGCTAAGCCAGAGTTTATTTTTAAGAAAAACAAATCCCTAGAGAACATATTGGCACCTAGCCAACTAAAGAACCCCACAGGAAGTCATTCATCAGATATAGGAATAAACTCCGAAGGGGGTTGGCTATCCACGAAACCTAAGGGTTTCTATAAATGCGGAGCCAACAAATGTACAACATGTTTACATGCATATAATAAAACCAAAAAGATTAATATAGCTTTGGAGGAGAAATTTATAAATATCTCCACTTTTATCAATTGCAATACGTCATGGGTTATATATCTATTGAAATGCGGATGTAACTTAAAATATGTTGGTAGAACGACTAGAGCCTTGAAATTAAGATTCATGGAACATCGTAGAAATGTCATAAATGGGCTAATGAAACATAGCCTATCTAGACACTTCGTGTACCATCATAATAAAGATCCCAGCTCTTTAAAAGTTATTGGCCTGGAATATATTCCACCGACATGTCGAGGAGGGGATAGATATACTCGACTTTGTCGACAAGAGATATTTTGGACACTCCAGTTGAATTCCTTATATCCCTGTGGCCTGAATGAAGCTTTGGAACTAAATGCAGTACTTTAGGTTTCCGGTTTAATCAATTTAATTAAAACATTATATAATTAAAAAAAATTGTTATCAATAGTTTAATTATGGTTTATAATACAGGGAATATTATTTACACCATGTATGATTTCTAGACTGGTTATTTATTATGTGAATGCCATTAATAAATAATTCCACAAGATGTCACTATAGAGCTGGGTTATTAGAAGATTGACAATTTTCCATCATGGTTAAATATATAATTGGGATTATATGGATTTATATCAAATCATGTCTAGGTGGATATTTGTAGATAAGGTATATATATATTTTTTACACAATCTGCTACATATGGGAATGTCAGATATGTTATGTATGTATATTTAATTTAATGTCTGTGTCACACGCCAGAGGCGGCGTTCGCCACGCTTACCCCTGCGTGCCTGCTGGTCTGTGTTGCGGCCTCCGCCTTCGGTGGGCCACAGGCTCCGGCGTCTGGCTGGCGCGGCTCCCGGCGGTTCTCCAGGGCAGGGGCGCTGCCATGACACCTGGCATCACATGGGCGGGGGGCAGGTGACGTCACCAGACTATTCCGCCAATCCAGCGGTGGCGGGAGATTCAAAGTCAGACGCTGGATAGAGCCTCGGCGCCTGAGTATCATCTTTTCCCCCGAAGTGGATGCCAGCGCTCTTGTTCCCGGTGAGAATCTCTGAAGTTGTACTCCAGTGTCTCCGGCATTTCCAGGTGCCAGTTCGCTGCATAGGTTCCAGCGTTCCCAGCGGCTGGTGTGTCTATCTGCGGTCCAGTCACCAGTGCTCCTAGGAGTCAGCGTGGGCTGCGGGCCCTAATCACCGTTCTCAAGTTCTACAAATTATCAGCGTCTAAAACCACGGCACTCAAGTTCTTCAAATCATCAGCGTCTTAATCACCGTTCTCAAGTTCTGCAAATCATCAGCGTCTTAAACCTCTGCACTCAAGTTCTTCAAATCATCAGCGTCTTAATCACCGTTCTCAAGTTCTGCAAATCATCAGCGTCTTAAACCTCCGCACTCAAGTTCTTCAAATCATCAGCGTCTCAATCACCGTTCACAAGTTCTACAAATCATTAGCGTCTTAAACCACTGCACTTAAGTTCTTCAAATCACCAGCGTCTTAATCTCCGTTCACAAGTTCTGCAAATCATCAGCGTCTTAAATCACTGCACTCAAGTTCTTCAAATCATCAGCGTCTTAAACCACTGTTCACAAGTTCTTTAAATCATCTGTGTCTTTAACCACCGTTTACAAGTTCTTCAAATCATCAGTGTCTTTAAAACATCGCTCACAACTTCTTCAGTCACCAGTATCTTTAACATTGCTCACAAACCCTTCAATAGGTGTGGACATTCCCTCATAAGTTCCCTTTCTGCTATATGACTTTGAGTTGTTCTTTTCCTGCAATAAAGTTCTTCAATATTTCATCAAACCTTACTGTCAGAGTCCTGTATGAGGAAATCCTATATCAAATCACCCCTGTTCCGGCCCAGTTGTGGTTCCTCTTCCCAACCATCGGAAGAATCCCCGAGTTCACAACACCCCCAATCTAGGTCAGTGACAGTATACTCAGGCCCCATGGACCTGGGGAATTGGAACCCAGAGGCAAGCACCATGCAGGACCTGGTTTCCCGAGTACAGAGTCAGGAAGCAGCACAGAATCAGGTGATGCATTATCTCCAGGAATTATCTGGCCGGCTGGATCAAATCCAGACTTCTCTGGCTTCAGTGGTTTCAGCTCCAGTTCCAGTATCCGCTCCAGTAGTTGTCTCTAGCAATGTTCCGTCCTTGTCTGGAACCAGGTCACGCCTTCAGCTTCCTACTCCTCCTCGTTATAACGGGAATCCAAAGAATTACCGTGGTTTCCTCAATCAGTGTGAGGTACATTTCGAACTCCTTTCACATAACTTTCCTACTGATCGGTCTAAAGTGGCATACATTATTTCTTTGCTTGAGGGTTCAGCGTTGGAGTGGGTGTCACCGTTATGGGAGCGATAAGATCCGTTGGTTTATAGTTATACCAACTTCATCACGTCATTCCGAAGGATCTTTGATGAGCCCGGCAGGACGACCGCTGCCTCTGCTGACTTGCTCCGTGTTCGACAAGGCTCTCGTTCAGTGGGACAGTATGTGATTCATTTTCAAACCATAGCTTCAGAACTGTGCTGGAATAATGATGCCCTTCGGGCTGCTTTTTGGAATGGGCTCTCTGATCGTTTAAAGGACGAGTTGATCACTAGAGATCTGCCAGATTCCTTGGAACAGTTGATCTCACTCTGTGTATAGGTGGATCTTCGCATGCAGGAACGAGGTGGTGAACATAGTCAGATCGGTCAAGATTCCGATCTCTTCCGTCTAAGCAAACAGTTATTCCGAGTCCAGACGAACCCATGCAGATTAATCGGTCTCGGCTGTCCCCAGAAGAACGTCAGCGTCGTCGTGAGGGTAGACTCTGCCTCTACTGTGGAGCTGCGGATCATTTTCTCAAGTTTTGCAAGTCTCGAGCTAGGGGTTTCTTCTCAATCTTCTCCGGCAGTGGACTGTTTACTCTCCGTGTCTCTGTTTTCTGAGTCAGTAGTCAAAACCGTTAAGGCACTGTTGGGTTGCGGGGAATTTTATTTCCCTTTCCTGTGCCCAGAATCTGGGTTTACAGTTACGGTCGGTCGAACGACCTATTACGTTGACTGCTATCAATGGTACCCAAATTTCTAATGGTCTGATTTCAAGTTGTACAATGCCAATCAAGCTGCAAGTGGGAACTTTGCATCAAGAACATCTGGAGTTCCTTGTGATTCGGGAGATGCCTCACGATCTCGTTCTTGGTCTTCCTTGGCTCAAGCTTCACAACCCCCACGTCGACTGGAGGTCGACACAGATAATTTCTTGGAGTCCATTTTGTCATTCAAATTGTCTCACTCCTGTCTACCCGCTCCGTGTATCTTCCAAGTCGGATGACGGGCTTATTCCAGAGGCTTATCGGGAGTTTTCAGATGTGTTCTCGGAACAGGCGGCCGATCAGTTACCACCGCATAGACCCTGGGACTGTCCTATTGAGCTCATTCCGTTGAAAATGCCACCTCGTGGTCACACTTATCCTTTATCAGTACCCGAGACTCAAGCTATGTCGGAATATATCAAGTCTAATCTGCAGAAAGGATTCATCTGCCCCTCTACTTCCCCGGCGGGAGCAAGTTTCTTTTTTGTGAAGAAAAAGGACGGAGGCCTGAGGCCATGTATCGACTATCGTGGTCTAAATGATGTCACCATTAAGAATAAGTATCCTTTGCCGCTCATCACGGAGCTTTTTGATAGAGTTCGCGGAGCCCGAGTCTTCACCAAGCTCGATTTAAGGGGAGCTTATAATTTGATACGTATCCGACAGGGGGACGAATGGAAGACGGCCTTCAATACTAGGGACGGGCATTATGAGTATATGGTAATGCCGTTCGGCCTCAGCAACGCCCCCGCCGTCTTCCAGGGATTCATTAATGAAATCTTTCGGGATATGTTATACCTAAATGTAGTGGTATATTTGGATGACATTCTGATATTTTCTAAGAATCTCACTGAGCACAGAGTACAGGTTAAAGAGGTACTTCTTCGATTGCGAGAGAACCATCTATACGGCAAGATTTCCAAGTGTACCTTTGAGGTCCCTTCTATTCCATTTCTTGGTTACATCATTTCGGGCACGGAGCTTCGTATGGATCCGGAGAAACTCCCTGACACTCGGGACTGGACTCAGCCTCTTTCCTTGAAAGCGGTGCAACGATTTCTGGGGTTTGCAAATTACTACTGGAAATTCATAAAGGGTTTCTCTACCATTGTGGCGCCTATTACTGCCCTAACCATGAAGGGGGCTGACCCAAGCCATTGGTCCTCTGAAGCTGTAGCAGCGTTTGCTCAGATGAAGGCAGCCTTTATGACCGCTCCGGTACTTCAGCAACCAGACTTTTTAAAACCATTCATTTTGGAGGTTGATGCTTCTACGGTAGGCATTGGTGCCGTGCTTTCGCAGTACGCTCCAGATGGGAAGTTACATCCATGTAGTTTCCATTCTCGCAAGTTCTCTCCGGCTGAACAAAATTACACCATTGGAGACAAAGAGCTTTTGGCAATAAAATCTGCCTTTGAAGAATGGAGATATCTTTTGGAAGGTGCTAAACACCTAATTATGATTTTCACTGATCACAAGAATTTGCTGTATCTCAAGATGTCCCAGTGCTTGAATCCCCATCAAGCTAGATGGGCGCTCTTCTTTGCCCGATTTTCGTTTGTCATTAAGTACCGGGCTGGAACTTTTAACACCAAGGCTGATGCCCTATCCCGTTCCTTAACGGCTTCGGATGAGGAGAATTCCGTTGAAAAGGCTTTGATTCTCATTCCAGTTTCTATTTCAGCGGCTCCCACCGCGTTGGTCCCTCCTCCTGGAAAAATGTCTGTGCCAGCTAAATTTCGACCAAGATTGTTGCAGTGGGCTCACATATCCAAGTTTTCCGGTCATCCTGGAGTTCAAATGATGTGGGAATTTCTATGAAGATCTTACTTGTGGGACACTATGAAGAAGGATGTTCAAGATTATGTCAACTCGTGTCCTCAATGTGCTCAGCACAAAATTCTTCGTCTGCCTCCTGCGGGGTTGCTGCACCCATTGTCCATTCCTAAGAGGTTGATGCCCTATCCCGTTCCTTAACGGCTTCGGATGAGGAGAATTCCGTTGAAAAGGCTTTGATTCTCATTCCAGTTTCTATTTCAGTGGCTCCCACCGCGTTGGGCCCCCCTCCTGGAAAATGTCTGTGCCAGCTAAATTTCGACTAAGATTGTTGCAGTGGGCTCACATATCCAAGTTTTCCGGTCATCCTGGAGTTCAAAAGATGTGGGAATTTCTACGAAGATCTTACTGGTGGGACACTATGAAGAAGGATGTTCAAGATTATGTCAACTCGTGTCCTCAATGTGCTCAGCACAAAATTTGTCGTCTGCCTCCTGCGGGGTTGCTGCACCCATTGTCCATTCATAAGAGGCCTTGGACCCATATCTCTATGGACTTTGTTACTGAACTGCCCCTCTCTAAGGGTCATAACACCGTCTGGGTAATTATTTACCGTTTCTCTAAGATGGCACATTTTGTTCCGTTGACCGGGTTACCATCAGCTTCTAAGTTGGCTTTGTTATTTATCCGGGAACACTTCCGCCTGCACGGGTTACCTCTGTAAATAGTCTCTGACTGGGGGGTACAGTTCACTGCAAGATTCTGGAGAGCCCTCTGTACGGCCTTACAAATAAAACTCAAGTTTTCATCTGCTTACCATCCACAAACCAATGGGCAAACTGAACGCGTCAATCAAGATTTAGAGACTTTTCTCTGTGTTTATCTCTCCCCCTCGCAAGATAATTGGGTGGAGCTGTTGCCTTGGGCCGAGTTTGCTTATAATCATCTATACCACTCTTCCACTGGTGAGTCCCCATTTTTTATTAATTATGGATTTCATCCCCAAGTTCCAGAATTACCCATTTGTCCTCCGGAAGAAGTTCCTGCTGCAGCCTCTACTCTCCGGCACTTCAGTCAAATCTGGAGTCGAGTTCATGCTAACCTCAAGAGAGTCTCCGGCCGCTATAAGTTCTTTGCAGATAGGAAGCGACGGGCAGCTCCTCAATACAAGGTTGGTGACAGGGTATGGCTCTCTACCCGCAATCTCCATTTAAAGGTTCCCACTATGAAGTTCGCTCCGAGGTTCATTGGTCCTTACCCCGTGTTACAAGTCCTGAATCCGGTTGTTTGCAAATTGGGATTGCCTTCCCATCTCCGGATACCAAATTCCTTTCATGTCTCTCTTCTTCGCCCTCTTGTTTTGAACCGGTTTCATTCCAAGTCCCCAAGGTCAACCTCTGCAGAGGCTGAAGATGGTACGGACTTTGAAATCAAAGCTATTCTTGACTCTCGCTATCTTCACAAGAATCTACAGTATTTGGTGGAATGGAAAGGTTTTGGCCCCGAGGAAAGGAGCTGGGTCAAGGCTATTGAAGTTACGGCTCCCCGACTGGTGAAGATCTTCCATTCCAGAAATCCAACAAAACCTGGAAAGTGTCCAGGGGCCACTCCTGGAGGAGGGGGTACTGTCACACGCCAGAGGCGGCGTTCGCCGCACTTACCCCTGCGTGCCTGCTGGTCTGTGTTGCGGCCTCCGCCTTCGGTGGGCCACGGGCTCCGGCGTCTGGCTGGCGCGGCTCCCGGCGGTTCTCCAGGGCAGGGGCGAAGCCATGACACCCGGCATCACGTGGGCGGGGGACAGGTGACGTCATCAGACTGTTCCGCCAATCCAGCGGTGGCGGGAGACTCAAAGTCAGACGCCGGACAGAGCCTCTGCGCCTGAGTATCGTCTTTTCCCCCGAAGTGGATGCCAGCGCTCTTGTTCCCGGCGAGAATCTCTGAAGTTGTACTCCAGTGTCTCTGGCATTTCCAGGTGCCAGTTCGCTGCATAGGTTCCAGCGTTCCCAGCAGCTGGTGTGTCTCTCTGCGGTCCAGTCACCAGTGCTCCTAGGAGTCAGCGTGGGCTGCGGGCCCTAAACACTGTTCTCAAGTTCTTCAAATCATCAGCGTCTTAATCACCGTTCTCAAGTTCTGCAAATCATCAGCATCCTAAACCTCTGCACTCAAGTTCTTCAAATCATCAGCGTCTTAATCACCGTTCTCAAGTTCTGCAAATCATCAGCGTCTTAAACCTCCGCACTCAAGTTCTTCAAATCATCAGCGTCTCAATCACCGCTCACAAGTTCTACAAATCATCAGCGTCTTAAACCACTGCACTTAAGTTCTTCAAATCACCAGCGTCTTAATCTCCGTTCACAAGTTCTGCAAATCATCAGCGTTTTAAATCACTGCACTCAAGTTCTTCAAATCATCAGCGTCTTAAACCACTGTTCACAAGTTCTTTAAATCATCTGTGTCTTTAACCACCGTTTACAAGTTCTTCAAATCATCAGTGTCTTTAAAACATCGCTCACAACTTCTTCAGTCACCAGTATCTTTAACATTGCTCACAAACCCTTCAATAGGTGTGGACATTCCCTCATAAGTTCCCTTTCTGCTATATGACTTTGAGTTGTTCTTTTCCTGCAATAAAGTTCTTCAATATTTCATCAAACCTTACTGTCAGAGTCCTGTATGAGGAAATCCTATATCAGGTCACCCCTGTTCCGGCCCAGTTGTGGTTCCTCTTCCCAACCATCGGAAGAATCCCCGAGTTCACAACACCCCCAATCTAGGTCAGTGACAGTCTGTAGTTAAAAAAATAATTTATTTTCTTGTTTTCTTTATATTTATTTTTATCATGTTTCACCAAAGAGATAAATAATCTGGGGGTCTTTCTCTCTTCAAACATAATAGTATCGATTATACTGAAATAAGGGCAACTGAGCCCATTGTGGATACTGGCTGGCGTGTCCGGATTGCCAGTATGTCACTCACTTCCGGAAGTCGCGACGACACATGGGTCATGTGACCGTGACCACGTGACTTGCTTCCGAGAGTTGCGTCACGCACGCGGGTCCCGTCATGTGACCGTGACCTCGATGCGTTCTCTGCGGCTCTCGCGAGTATTGGAGCCGGTCACGTGTACGTAAACAGCGTCACGTGATCGGCGCTTCCGATCTCCATAACCTATTGGAGTCTGGTATGTGTTCCAAACACAGGAAGCATACTTATGCGGTCACATGATCGCAATACTAAAATCAGAAAATGTTTATTGTTATATATACTGAATATAAGTAATAATAAACAAAAGTGGCTTCTATGTATATATACACTTGTCTCCATTTATTAAGATTAAATTAAACTGGATATAGTTTTATTTTTTATGATATTTGATGATTGTAAATTAAGTACAGCTGCAAACAATGGGCAATCAGCACAGCCTTTATAAAGGGCAATTTCACAATGGACACACACACACCTTGACAAAACTGTTGACACAGCGAAATGCATCGGTTTGCAGAGGCCATCACTACAGTTATACATCCAGTTCCTGGAATATGCCTAGAAGTCCTTTACGCTCCAAACGGAGAAATTGTTGGTGTCCGAGAGATGAGTAAGAGACCATGCTTCCAATAGGACTCTAACCATCCAAAATTAAGCTTTGAAGGTCCTCCATTCACTCCATATGGACTATACCATCTTCACAAGTGCTATATACACCCCCTGGACTGTGGCATCTTTTTCCAAGGATTCTATACAGGAGACTGTGTTTGGCCTCTATATGTGGTAATATATTCAATGAAGTGTTGTGCTGTGTTTGCCCTATTTTATATAATTTTAATATCTATATATATATTTTACATTTTTGTTGCTGCAACTAAATGTTAATTTTTGTATAAATAAAAGGCTATATTGTCTATATCCAGTTTATAGCGCTGTATATTCTACCCTTAATCAATTCTCAGGGACTAACTATCCCTTGAAACAGCTGCTTTGGGTTTAAAACATCACATTTTGAAGCACCGGGACTATTACCTTGGTCATTTCTCTTTGCATACTTAAGAGAGCAGATCTTAAATGGTTAATGGCTAAAGTACTTTTTCTACTGGCAATAGGGTCAGCCAGAAGAGTGTCAGATTTAGGAGCGTTATCGTGTAAGTCTCCTTTTCTACGTTTTTTTCCAGACAGAGCAGTTCTCAGAACGAGATCTGGTTATCTTCCGAAGGTGGTTTCAAAGTTTCACCTTAATGAAGAGATTATTGTCCCAGCTTTTCAGGTATCGTGACTTTCTGCGGGAGAAGCGTCGCTGGACGTAGTCCGAGCATTAAGAATCTACGTAGATCGTACTAGTGCCATCAGGAAAACAGATTCTCTCTTCATCCTCTACGGATTTCATAGAAGAGGATGGCCTGCTAGTAAACACACGCTGGCGAGATGGCTCCAAATGGTAATATCAGAAGCTTATTCTCATGCAGCTCTCCCTATTCCGGCTAATGTCTCTGCTTACTCTACACGTAAGGTAGGTCCTTCATGGGCAGCACAACAGGGTGCTTCAGCAGAACAGATTTGTAAGGCAGCCACATGGTCTTCCATAAACACATTCATTAGACATTATGCCTTGGATACTTTTGCCTCTCATGACGCAGACTTCGGGCGAAAGGTCCTTCTGTGTAATCAGGAGCGTCCCCACCACTAAAACTGGCTTTGGGAATCCCAATGTTATCCTATTGATAATCCTGTGGATCCGACAGAGAAATAGACGTTATGGTAAGAATTTACCGTTGATAACGTGATTTCTCTTATGTCCACAGGTATCCAGAGCTTGGTTTACTATTTCTCTTGATTCTCTACATAGTCTAGGTTCGACCAGATTTCTATACCTTGTCCTCTTAAAAAAAGCTATGAGTACCAAAAGAACCTTTTGCAAACGTTCTTGGAGATGTCAAGAGACCGAAAGGAAGACATACAAACTGGAAATGCTTTCCTTGGATGCAGAATCTGAGGTATTTTCTAGATTGCCTGGCTACTGGAACATGGAAATACGCATCTCTCAGATCTACCGACACCAAGAAATCTTCTCCTTTTACCGCCAACAGAATGGACTTCAGAGTCTCCATATAAAATTTCTTTACTCTCACAAATCTGAGTTGCCTTAAATCCAGAATTGTTCTGAATCCTTCTTTAATTTTCTTCACTAAGAATATTCGGGAGTAGAAACTTTTCTTTACCTGTGATGCTGGAACAGGTTCCACAGCTTTTGACACAATTACATTTTTTAAACTATCCTCTAAAGCTTTCCTTTTCAATGCTGTAATCGGCATATCTGATACTATGAACTTGTCCTAATTTGGAACCACTGTAAACTCTATTCGATACCCCTGAGATATCACGTTCACTACCCATCTGTCTTGCACTGACTCCTGTCAATGATCTATAAATTCCAAAAGCCAGCATCCCACTGGCACAGATGTTGGCATCTCATAATAGTCATTGTCTTCGACCACCTCTTCTATAGGATTCCCAAAAGTACTGTCTCGTCCGTGAAGTATATCTGCTTCCGTAAGGCGTAAGGACGACCTGGTCTATAGCTTCTTGCTTCCCTAAACTGTTTAGTAGATGGAATCGGATATTTGTTCCTCCTGTCCTGAGATAGTCTTGCAGACCCCCCCCCCCCCCCCCATCATCTTCTGTATAATGGTTTCCAGCTTTTTGTCAAATAACAGAGAACCTTCAAAAGGTAAAGAAACAAGCCTAATTTTGGAATGCATACCTGCCGGCCACTACCGAAGCCATAGGGCCCTTCTTGCCATTACTCCTGCAGCTATAAATTTTGCAGCAAAATCTAAAATGTCTAGAGAACCTTCACATAAATACTCACTACCCTTGAGCACTATGCCTAAATTTCTTTGTAAGTATTGCCTTAAAATGTTCTCTTCCAAATCAGTCAACATCACCTATCCCCAAATTCTCAAAGCTCTAGCTACTGAAGCGACAGCTACTCCTGATTTTAATGATACTGCTGAAGACATATGTAATTCTTTAATGCATTCATACAGCTTCATCTTCTAAAAGAAAAGTTGTTTTTTTGACACCATCTCTGCAACTGTTCAATTTTGGGTACAGCACACCAATTTGTAAACTGTTCGTCACTAATAGGGAACATCCTGTCAATTATTTTTTCATTATTCTTCCACTCTTTAGACATATCTTTTAACGCTTTATGTACTGAAAAGAATCTATTCTTCTCTACGCTATCTTCAAACAACACATTCTCGTCAGATTCTTCCACAGGCTCCTTATAATTCATACTCTTGAATATATTTTTTCATAGACTAGCCAAATCTTCCAGGTTAAACCTCCTGACATCATCCTGCAACTCCTCTTAGCTTGTACTAGAAACAGCCTGATAATCATCCTCATAATCAAGTTCAGGTGACACTGATTCCACAACAGAGTCTAGGTTAGCCAGAGACCTAGCTCTTTTAGGGCCTAATTCAGACGTAGCAGCAACTTTGTTAGCAGATGGGCAAAACAATGTGCACTGCAGGGGTGGGTGGGTGGGAGGGGAAGATAAAACATGTGCAGAGAGAGATAGATTTGGGTGTGGTGTGTTCAAACAAATCTAAATTACAGTGTAAAAATAAAGCAGCCAGTATTTACCCTGCACAGAAACAATATAACCCACTCAGATCTAACTCTCTCTGCACATGTTATATCTGGCCCCCCTGCACTGCACATGGTTTTTCCCATCTACTAACAAAGTTGCTGCTATGATCAGGTCTGAATTAGGCCCTTAGTTCCCTGGAGTTCAGATAACTGTTCTTGAGTATCAAAAAATATTTCTATATCCAATTCATCATTTCCTGTAATTGTTTAGACTGAATAGGAGCAGGTGCATCATTTACTGCACAATCCTCACAGAACTTAACATTTCCCTTAACAGAGAAAACTTCATCACAGCCAGCACATTGCCTACCCTTATGCTTATTCTTACACTTCTTCTTTGCTGGAGACACACTGCAACAGCAATAACCCTAATTACTAGACTGACTAACCAGTAGATACACAATATATATGTAATGCCCTCTACGAGGACTTACCTCTTACATAGAAACATAGAATTTGACAGCAGATAAGAACCACTTGGCCCATCTAGTCTGTCCCTTTTTTATCCTTTAGGTAATCTCAACCCTTTTTGAACCTTAATTCTTTGTAAGGATATTCATATGCCTATCCCAAGCATGTTTAAATTGCTCTACAGTCTTAGCCTCTACCACCTCTGATGGGAGGCTATTCCACTTGTCCACTACCCTTTCTGTGAAGTAATTTTTCCTTAAATTTCCCCTGAACCTGCCTCCCTCCAGTTTCAGTGTTTGTCCTCGAGTTCTTGAACAAGGAAGAAAATATTGGTCTTAGGTGGCGCACTAATACAAATGATTTTAAATTTAAAATATAACTTTTATTTCATATACTTAAAAAGCCTGTAACTGTGAAATATTAAAATGAATTAAAGGACAAGTGAAAGACAAAGTGCAACCTGTGATTATTAAAAAACCACACACTACACTCACTATGCTGTGCAATGTCTCTATATAAAATACTTCAATTATTGTGTACAATGACCTCGATTATGAATATGCGTACTTATCAGAGAAACAAAAGTTCCACCTAAGGGAACCACAATTCTGTCAATCAATTTAATATGATATGGGCTCCTTAAGTGTACTGTAACATGTATGTTATTAGACGTTAGATCTGATAGGGTAGACCGAATAAACTCATTATGTCCCAATTAGCTCCTTGCCTGTCAAAATTGTGACTACATCATCCGATGTTCCCACAATATTCGCTATACCACTATCCTTCTTGATACTAATTGATCTCTTTATATTAACACACAATGCTGTATCACCACTGATGAGCATCAATCAAATTTGTACTGACAATTATATAAAAGTACAATGTTGGTCAGCATTTCCAGACTCTGCTGTCAGTGCTGTCCCATATGGTGCATTGTACTGTATTGTAGAGTGCTGTTCTTGTAATTTCCTTCTACAAATAACTATTGGCAGCTTGCCCAATTGTATAGATAATCTGGGGACAGAACTATTGTACCTGGCTAGCGTTCTCAGTCTCTGCTGTCAACGCTGCCTCATGTAATGCAATTGTACTGGTATAGCACACAATACGTAACTTTCAGTGCCCTCCTGTTAGTTGCTGTTGGCAAATTGCTTATTCAAACAGCGTGAATGTAATAAAAATTCCTCATGTGGCTAGCGTTCTCAATCTCGGTTGTTGCCGCTGCCTAGTATAGTGCTATGTATCCATCAGGGCACAATAATTCTGGTTAAATCCCCTCTGTTGGCAAGTAACCTGTTGATGCAACTTTATCTGGGAATACAGATCAAAAATTAATAAATTGTCAGTATACTGCTCGATTTCTTATTAACAGTGAGAGTTGTCCTAGTAATTAGTAATGTGGGAGAGAAAAGGGTGTTTTAGTATCAGCGTGTTTTAGATCAGGTTCAGGAGCTAATTAGGATATTCCATACACAAGAGATGCACTAAAAAATAATATTGTGAAATAAGCTTAAATAAGCTTTATGTGCTAAATACCCCTCCTGTATATCTATATGATTTCAATCATCATAGATCACAGAATCCAGGCCAGCAGCTTACTGCAGTATTTGTCATGCAGGTTTATGTATACACTCT